>NC_084991.1:21024360-21319360 GCF_963691925.1 Scomber scombrus
GGAAAATCTAACAAGCAGGATGCAGCCAAAGATAAATCTTTATTATCATGAAATGAATAAAAGAACGAGAAAGAATAAAATAAATTTCCGCTACACAAAATTCTGTTCATATTGTTTCTGAAATTTGCATTTTTATTGTGAAATACTGAATATCAAAAACTCTTCAGGCTTCTGAAAATGTGACAGTATGAGAAAACAACATTATATTTTCGTGAATCCTCTCACAATTTTTACACTTGAACAAACTGAGAGATTAGAAGAAGTAGAAGGAAGTTCATTTTAATACTTAATCCTTTATATGAGTTAAAGTAAACAAACAAGATATAGAGTGTTAATTAAAAAGCTATAGTGGTGTCAGTTGATGGATTTTGTTTTCCCCTGCTTATGCAAAGTAAGTTAAGTTTCATATTTAAGATGCAGAAACAAGAGTGGTATCAAAATATCTGCCAGAAAGAAAATAAGCATAATCGATGTTTTAACACATAAAATAGTTGGTTTTAATCGCTCTTGCTGCCTCCAAAGAATTCCAAAATTAGCGTTACCATTAACACAGTTAACCATAAACTACATAAACTGTAAATGCATTGACGGCTCCAACCGCTCGTTTAAATATGGTTGCTTCTGGCTTCAAAAATCCAAGATGGTCACCGTCAAAATGCCGAACACGACAAAACCAGGCGGGGAGTTCCGGTCCTCTGAAATGATGCCAACGCGGAAGTAACTTAAAACTGCATTCTATCAAAAGGCCACCAGGGGGCGACCGTTTTGGTGTCAAAAAGACTTCCGTCTCTATACAAGTCAATGGAGAATTCACCAACTTCTCACTTGATTTCTAACCTCAGTAAACGTTTTCAAAATGTGTTTATGGTCTCAATCGCTAGTTTAAAGCCTTCTTCAATGCAGTATGATGTTCATTTGGGACATTTTGGCCTCCCTGATTTTATATGTGACGATAAAGCAGGGTATGCATTAGGGCGTGGCTACGTCATGATTGACAGGTTGATTGGTTCACAGGTTCAGGAGGGCGCCTCATGCTCCTCCTGATGCCCATATAAGTAGAATCCGTGTTTTTATTTTTCCCGGCATGCACCTGAAATTTTCATGATGGCGCTGCTCAGATCCGATACTATTGGCCTCCGAGCAGCAGTCCACAAACCAATGGGTGACGTCACGGATCCTACGTCCATTTCTTATATGCAGTCTATGTTCAAAACGTGAGTCCTCAAACCAATAGGTGACGTCACTGTGGCTATGTCCATTATTTCTAATACAGTCTGTGGTTTTAATGCAGGGATGTTTTCGGTCTGAACTCTTCAGAGGCTATAGCTCAATTAGGCTGCTAATATAACAAACATATAATATAAATCAAAGTATTGGAGACATTAAAATACTTACATGCAGATGGGGCTAGGGATGAATACGTGTCCCAAATGTCGTGCCAATCCATCCAATAGTTATGGAGAGACATTCCACTCAAAACCACAAATGGGAACCTCATGGTGACTGTAGAGCAAGCAATGCATTTGTTGTTGTTGCTGCTCTAGTGGAAAGGTCAGAGGATCACCGAAGGATTGTTTGGATTCATCCACTGGGGAATATGTTTATCTGTACAAAATGATATGGTAATTATAAGTAACAGTAGCTGTGATATGTCAGTTTGGACCAAAGACATGGGTTGACCAATCAAAATAACCAACCTTCAAGTCTCTTGTGGCCAATATTCATAACTAAATGAATAGCTCTTCTGAAATTTCTCCCAACTTTGATACAAATCTGTCAAGTTGTGTTTGAGATATGCTGATAAGTACCACACAGATATAAAAAACAGAGGCCTCTTGGTGAAACTAATAGGTGATTCAAAGTCTTTGTATTTCAAACGAAAGCAGGTATGACAGGAATGTGTCAGTTTTCGTGATCGACACCCTGAAAATCACTTTCTTTCCAGGAATTATAATCACTCTCTCAGATGTATAGGCCCTTGTGTTTATTTGTTCCCAGTGTGACCTGATGTCTACAAAAAAAACCCTTTTGGCTCTGACCTGGAAACCCGTGAGATTGCGAGGCTGTGGTTCGGTTCAGAGAAATTTCACACTGACTTGCCCACACTGCCCCCCATGTAATCCCTGCAGTGGGAATACAGGAATGTGGGAGAAGGGGGTGTTTATTTTCGAGAAAGTGTGGCGGCTGAGAGCTGAGGAGAAGATAAAGAGGAGATTTGGTCACTTATCCTGAACTAATTCGACTTTAACACAGTGACAGAAAGACAACATTTAACACTAGATGCAATGTCCTGGACCTTCACACAACCCTGCACAGGATAAGTAGCAACATAAAATAAATGGATGGAATCTGAAATGCTGTACGTTTACCATGTTTATCATGTTAAATGCCCTCGTCCTGAGGTACAGCTGTAGCTTGTTATGTCATTTCCCTTCGACAAACGTAATGACATTATGTCGCTACACATGAGAAGGCCTTTCTGTGGTAATTGTATTTGTAGTTTAAGAGAACATCTATAACCACTGCAGTAAAGCACCTACTTAATATAAAGAGAAACATGTCAGCTACTCAACTATTGAGCCTCACATTCACCTCTGCAACAGTGTTCATATTTTGCAGATATTATGACTAACAGTTCTGTGTCTGAATGTTTTTATGGAGCCTCCCAGGCGTCATGTGTTTGAAATGTAATATTGAATTAGGTCTTGTAAACACAGATTGTAAAACCGAGGGCAAAACACCTGTTAAACCTCTGTCCTGCTCTCTGTAATCACCTATAATGTATTTCAATGAAGCCAATCTCATTATATAGTTGTTCTAGTGTGCATGTGTGCAATAAGGAGAATAAGGGTTGGAAAGATGAGCAATTCAGAAATATCTTAATAATTGTCTTAACCCTCCTGTTGTCCTCGAGTTAAGGAAACGAAAGGAGGAAGAAGGAAGGAAAGGAGGGAGGGAGAAAGGAAGAAGGAAGGAAGGAGGGAAGGAAAGGAGGAAAGGAAAGAAGGAAGGGAGGAAGGAAAGGAAGGAAGGAAGGAAGGATGGTGGAAATAAGGAAGGAAGGAAGGAAGGAAAGGAGGGAGGGAGGAAGGAAGGAAGGAAGGAAAGGAGGAAGGAAGGAAGAAGGAAGGAAATGAGGAAAGGAAGGAGGGGAGGAAAGGAAAGAATGAAGAGAGGAAGGAAAGGAAGGAAGGATGGATGGAGGAAATAAGGAAGGAAAGAAGGTAGGAGGGAGGGAGGAAAGAAGGAAGGAGAGAGAGAGGGAGAAAGGAAAAGAGAAAGGCAGGAAGGAAGGAAAGAAGGTAGGGGGGAAGAAAGAAGGAAGGGAGGGGGGAAAGAATGAAGGGAGGAAGGAAGGAAAGGAAAGGAAGGAAGAAAGGACAGACGGAAGGAAGGAAGGGAGGAAAGAATGAACAGTCAAAACAGACGGGGTCAATTTTACCCTGGAGGACGACACGAAGGTTAAAAGCAGCATCAGATTTGTTAAAATACATTCTGTATTTTTGTTGGTTTTATGTCTTTTGAAATGACATTTGCACTATTTTTTTTAACCAAAAGTAAGAGTGAATGCTCCTGAAAATGTCAAATGGTGTAACCATTAGAAAAATTGCATTCCATAACCTTTATTTAATATAAAAAGTTATAATGTAAAATCATTCCAAACTAGTTGATATGGTGTTTTATTGAGAAAAGCAGAAATTTGATGCTGGGTCCACAAAAAAAGAATGTGTGCAAGTTATTCATACGTTTATTTTCACATTTTAACCCTTTAAACTTGACTAAACCACATGGACACAAAACAACGTCATCCACCCTGATGTGTTCCTGTTGCTGAGTATGAAAACGTGATCATGGTTTACTGCAGAATATGTTGATCAGCAGTCATTTCCAAGCTGCTGCTGCAGAAACTTCATTATTTTATGATCAGGACATCATCGGACAAAACAAATTAAAAATCCACGTTAATGACAGCAGCTGTGCTGTTAGATTAGCTGTACTGACTTTTAAATTGAGTGACACAATTATAAACAAACATCCACAATAGAACAAATCTGTTACCGGAATGCAACATAAATACGCATTTGTGATTCATTCATAGTGTTGTGGCAACAGATGCTGAATATGACAACTAGGGCTACAACTAACAATTACTTTTGTGATCGATTAATCTGTTGTTTATTTTCTTAATTCTTCAGTTAGTTATTAGTGTTTTCCAAAACCCAAGATGACACCTGAAATGTCTCGATGAGTCAACAGCCCAAAGATATTCAGTTTACTGTCATGGAGGTCTAAAGAAACAGAAAGTATTTACATTTAGGAAGCTCGAATCAGAACATTTTAGCATTATTTTCTTAAAGAATAGTTGTAGTTTAATTTTCTGTTGATGGACTGATTGATTAACTAACCAATGGTTGAAGCTCTAGCTCTAGCCTCTAACTCTTTCTGTAATCCCACACTATGATTTCCACTCAATATTTTATCTCTACCACCACATGATCTCCTTTAAGTCAGGTATCTTTTTAAAATACATCCTGCAATTGACATTTTTATCGGTACCTGATTCATGCAGTGATATTAAACTGTAAATCACAGTTCAGATTTTTTTTCTTCTAAAAAGCTGGAAAGAAGTGAGGTTACCAGACTTCAGCAGGCCGCTCCTAATCTGCAGAATCCTGACTGAACTGTTTGCGGTTGAGTAGCATTGTGGTTAATGTAGAAAGAAGAATGTGTTGCAGATAAAGTAAAAAAGATGATATCTCTTGTTCTGCTGCATTGGGTTTTATTAATCCTTTTTTCTTTTTTCTTCTTTCTTTTTTTTTTTTTTTGCACACTGTCCATCGTGGGAGTGCAATGCTGAATATGTGGAAGACTCTTTCAAACATGCAGTGTTGAAACAATATTAGATTTTTTGGGCAGTTTGGTGTAAACAGGAAATGTACAGTGAGTTTATTTGACAAAGGCCACCTGCTGTTACTGCCGCTTCTGCTGGGAAAAGTACCAAAGCAATCAAGGTTTTCGTCGCCGTCTGGACACAGCCAAGATATTTACG
The DNA here is from genome assembly GCF_963691925.1 of Scomber scombrus. NCBI lineage: Eukaryota > Metazoa > Chordata > Actinopteri > Scombriformes > Scombridae > Scomber > Scomber scombrus. The sequence goes on from NC_084991.1 coordinate 21,029,411, forward strand.
CATGCTATGATTCTTTCCCAAATGTCTTATTGCATTACATGTTGGGGGGAAGGCAGGAGAAACAGCCATAAGACCACTTGAGTCCTTTTACAAATAAGCCAATGCATTTCCATCACCGTGGGGTTAACTGTCGAAATATAATTTACTGAGCTTTGTTGAAGTTTAGATTCTCCTCCTATAGATTCCCCTCCACTCCTCCTCCACGTGACGGAGATTGTACTGTGTCATATTGCCACAATGCATTTGGGAAATCAGGATTTTTTTCAGAACAGCCACAAATCAGTGGAACAGCTCGCCTGAAGATGTGAGGAGCTGCCAACCAACTTCAGAAGTCTAAGTTAAAAAGCTGCTCAGCTCTGCAATCGCTGATTCTGATGTCTTATGACTTGCTTATATATTTGTGCTACTGTGTGTGTGTGTGTGTGTGTGTGTGTGTGTGTGTGTGTGTGTGTGTGTGTGTGTGTGTGTGTGTGTGTGTGTGTGTGTGTGCTGTTTCTTTGCTCTGACCTGACAAAGCACAGCTACAGATGGCACAGTGCATCAACTGGTGACATTTAATATTTGTCCCAATTAAACATACATAAATACATAAATAATTTAGTTTATTTTAGTTTAGTTTAGTTTATTTTGCACAAGTTGACATTTACACAAGGAATGACAGATAATATACAGAGCAGGGAGAAGCAGGAAAAACCCAAATGGGTTTATTTTAAAGCCTCTACCTAAAAAATGTTCCCAAATTCCCAATATCACAGAAAATAATATGACCATAAAAGTGAGAACAAACCAAACAATGAGCTGAAAGATGTTCAAACTCTCCCAAAAGTTGAGGCAACTGCAGTGACAAGCATCTCAATAAAGTATTGATTAATACAGCTTAAACCACAGTTTATTTGTCGTAATCGAGAACCTACCTGAACATTGACTGCTAAACTCAGATACTGTAAGAACACTAACTAACTAACTAACTTTAAAACTGTAATTAGGTTATCACCCTATTTTAATAACAACTCAAATGTGGTATACAATTCCCCCAAAACTGAAGTGTTTATTTTGTGACTTGATATTTTTTGCACATGTCCATTATTCATCCATATTTGCTTTAATACTACATTTTTCTACATCTTAAACTCAGGTTCAGAGACCCACAAAGATCTAAAGGTTTTTAGGAAATTTGAACCCTGTGACCAATCACTCAAATACCTCTGAAGTGTTGCTCAACGTCGCTGCATTCACTTTCAATGAAAAAACAAACATTTTCCCAGCCTGGTCTGGATCGTGTCAAATGTCATACATGTTTCCTCTCTGTGAATGTTCACATGTTCACTATCTGTTTTTGTTGTGTGTTTATGATATAAAAACCAGTGCATTAGAGCAAGAATGCGGTATGGGATGTTTGCATCTGGAACATAAGGGGGGATGAAGTCAGGGGTCATTTGGTCACATCCTGTTCCTCATATGTCAAAGTCTTCTTCCATCCTCTCATTGTAACGCTGTCACATTTGGATGAGTTTAACCCCATTTCTCACCACGCTCACCTGCACATTTTAAAGCCTGCCAGACCACATGATCGGTTCTCACTCGAGAATACACCAAATGAATTTTAGTTTAAAGACAGATGACAAAAATCTGTTTCCTTCCCTCGTTTGGGGCAAAGATTTATGGGCGTGTGTTGATCCCAGAGGGCACATGGGAGAGGATTTCTGTTCTTTGTAGCTCATGAGAAATGTTGGCGATCACTGGGAACTGACACTGCGTCTGACTCCTATTACAAAGCCAGACTAATAAATACTTTTTTTTAAGGAAATATATAAATTTATTTCACATTGTTTTGCATTCTTCAGAAAATGATAAAGATGTTATTGAACCAAGAGACAGCTGCTTGATGCTCCACCTGAATCCCGTTGAAAAAAAGCCTCATCTTCTCTCTAGAAAAACAAGTCAATCAGTGTTTTCAATGAGTCGTTATGATCTAAACTGCTAATCTTAGGCTCCCTAATACTGGAACTTAATCATTCCTTCCAATAGCAAAAGGAAACATATCCAAGTCCACAGCACTTTATAGTGTTGCCTGATATTACCTTTTTATAAGCTTGGAGTGGAGTGGACTCACAGTGTGATTAAAGTTTACGAAAGATTTATGTTTCATACAGAAAAAGTCTTAAAAAACAAGAAAATGTGAGTATAAATTGTGTTTACTACATTAACATTTCACCAAAATGTTGGTAATTCCACTTGATTCACTTTACTTTACAAAGTGCCTTAGTTGGCTAATTCTAACCAAATGTTGCCGCAACTAACGTGACTTGAAACTGAAGCCAATGCTGAAGTATCTTAAAGTGCAATACCACCAACGGCCACTAGATGCTCCAACTGACTCACATTCAAAAAGCCTTAACTTCTCTCTAAAAAAACAAATCAGTCAAATCAATCAAAGTTTTCAATGAGTCATTATGATCTAAACTACTCATTTTAGGCTCCCTAATACTGGAACTTAATCATTCCTTCTAATAGCAAAAGGAAACATATCCAACATCCAAGTCCACAGCACTTGATAGTGTTAGCTGAGCTTACCTTTTTGTAAGTTAGGAGCGACTAAAGCTTTATCATTTTGTATGTTTATGTTTAGGGACTCGCAGTGTGAGTAAAGTTTAGGAAAGATTTTTGTTTCATACAGAAAAAGTCTTGAAAAACAAGAAAATATGAGTAAAAGTTGTGTTTACTACATTTCACCAAAACCTTGGTAATTTCACTGGATTCACTTTACTTAACCAAAGTGCTTCAGTTGGCTGAACCTAACCAAATGTTGCTGCAACGAACGTGACTTGAAACTGAAGCCAATGCTGAAGTACCTTAAAGTGCAATACCACCAGTGGCCACTAGATGCTACAACTGCCTCCCATTCAAAAATCCTCAACTTCTCTCTAGAAATACAAAGTCAATCTTTTTCACATGAGGTTGGCACATGAGGTTGGCAGTTTATTTGTTGGTGTTTGTTTTGGACTGCACACTATCGACAACGTATTTCTTCTCACACAGGCATAAAACCTATAGGTGCATTTCAGTGGTCAACTGGTCAGTGGACAGAAAAACAGGTGGCGACATATCTCACAGTTTTTCGTCCGCATTGGTTCTTTGAAATCGGCTTGGTGCATAAAGGCCGTTGCAATTTGTAACAGCTGCTCTGCCTCATGTTTTCTCCCTCCTGTGAAAAATACTTTTAGGACAGTAAAGCCCTCAGGAAATAGAGTGATTCACGGGAATCTTCTGTAATAAAGATGTAGAGATGATAAAAAAGTCAGAGTCTCACCGGCAAAGATCTTCTCACCTGGAAGTTAAACACACACGGACACTTGTATATTTTGTCCTGCATATTTGAGTGTAAAAAGAGATTGTTTCTGAGAGGCGAGTTGACTTTTGGTTGTGTGTGTTTCGACATTTGAATCCATCGTTTTTTTCCACCTCCTGGGCCCCTTATGCTGAGTGTCTCCTCATTTGTCAGAGACAGGAGCACATCTGGTGGCCCTGAGGTGCAAAACCCGACATTTCACAACGAGCAAAGCAGAAAAATGTAAAATAAAAGACACGCAACGACTCCGAAAACATGACAAAGCAAAAAACAGCATAAGTAAAAAAACTAATCTGTTTTATGCCTCATTCTGATGGGATTTAATTCTCTATTACGTTCCCTGGTGAGTCATTCAAATCCAGTCTGGATTGCATATGTGAGTAATTTGTCACCCTCACCCCAGCAGTAATTACAGCTGTAGTGACCTGCTGTTTTTTAAGTGAACTCACTGCTCCTCCTGTAATTTAAATCCCGTCTACAGCGATGTTCCTTGTATTTTAAGTGGATCTGGAGTCTAGTTTTTTCTTGTCCTTCTACTACAAAGGGTTTCTGACAACCTGATAGATGGAAACATGGTAACACAAACATATGATGAACCAAAATGACCATAATAAATCATCAGGAGAGCAAGACCTCATAAAAGCTCATCAGATGGGCTTCATATTCTCAGTTGAACCCTGTTTTTAGCCGACATTTGTTCACATTTTAGCAAATAAACACCATTAAAAGTATGCAGAATTAGCCATTAGCAGTTCCTGTTTGCAGAGTAGTCATGGATGCACAGCCAACTATCACTGGATTACTTTGATACAGAAGAAAACTTAAAATTAGGATTTCTCAGTTAAAGGACCAGTGTATATAACTTTCATAAGTGTGTTTTAACCAGTGTATTATCCCATGAACATAACAATCATTGTGTTTTTGTTAGCTTATAATGAGCTCTTTATATCTACAGAGGGAACTGGTTCTCTTCGACATAGGCTGCCATGTTGCACCGCTATGTTTCTACAGTAGCCCAGAACAGACACCGGCTCTAGAAAAGGGACTTACCTGATTTTGCAAGTTTCACTGAATGATATCAAAGTGTGTTTTATGTCTGTGTGTTCAGATATGACTGAGTTATGACTCCCACGAAGAAATAAACGATTTTTGACTCTTCTTTAACCATTAGCTATATCTTTGCTTCAACTTCAACTCTCTGGCACCCCCTTGTGGAGGCATTTGGCTTTGTTCTGCTGAATGTCCATGTAAGTAAGATGCCTTTCGGAGCAATGAGTTAAATTACTGAGGAGCATTGTGCATATTTCAATAGGCACCTCCCTCTGTGATGTTAATTCTGTCCAAGTAGCGCCTTAACTTGTTTTAAGAGACGTATTTCTTTCACATAGTGTCGTAAAAAAAAGTGTTTTCACCTTTAATAATTTATTTTGTAATGTGTTTCTGTTATGCTTTTTGATTAATGCATTTGTTGTTGTTAAAAGTCTGCAAAAGGCTTTAAAAGTAGATTCTTTACCACAACTAGAGCTGTTCAAAGGCCTGATCTCAGACCTTGCAATTGTTTTTAACTTCACTGTAATCCTATCTGTTTGCTTGTATCGTCCTCGATGGTCTTTCAAGATAGAATTATAATTTATTTTGTGAATTATTTGTTGTCTTTTTTTGCTCTTGGTTATTTTTCTTTAGTCTCATATTATTTTGAGAGCCTCCATATCCTTCTCATTACTTTTCTAGCAACACAATAAAATGGTCTCTTTTTAAAGTTTCAGCCTCTAATTAGAAATGACAGCTTATAGCCTCAAATGGGTTGATAGAGTGCAGTTTCTCTGCCGCTTTTAGTGTTTTTAGTTTGTTTGAGAGTGCGAGGCTAACAGCGCTAAAGAGGGTGATAAGGCGGGCAGAAAATGTAAAGCCCGACTCAGTTTAAATTAATCGAGTCATTTTGTTGAAGGGGGTTCGGATGGGGCTCTCTCCCAGAGAAGTGGAGGACCCGTTGGCTTTTCAGCAGCTTATTTTTAAAAGCTGCGAACACACAAGCTATACGTTGTGTGTATCTTTGAGGTCGTGCACTGATGATAAACGACTCTAATGGAGCATTTAGATATCGAGCCTGCAGCAAATTGGCTCCAGATAAATAAGACAATATACCACCCACACGCACACAGGCATGAAAAAACACTCATCGCTGGCCTTGAACCTATGAGCTGACAGTGTTTATGAGTTGGTGTTTGTTTCAGGATGCTCTCGCTGCAGGGCCAATCCGGCTTATTGCATTTGTTTGAGCAACGCTGCAATAATCTCTCCTACAGTCAGGGCTTTGTTTTTACACTGAAACATGACGAATAATACAGAATAGATTGTTACAGCCTGCAGTCACATAAACATTAATCTCTTCTCACTTAACAAAATGTGAAAATGTTGGTAATTAACATATTTGACAAGTTGCAAAAATGTTGATATTGAAGGTACAAGTGAATTGTTCAGTTACTTTGTTTTATAATATCCGATCTTGCAGTACAATATAAGTCATAGTAAACTTTTTATGGTTATTTCTAGACATGGCAGCACTTGATTAAGATTGTAGTTTTGGTTTAATAGAGAAAATATATAGTTTAAAATAATATAATATAGTTTATTAACATTTAAACAATATGAACCTCAACCTAAACTTGCAATATTTAAATGTACTGCCTAGTGCTGAACATAATCCATAATTGGGAAAACAATTCAGTCGTATGGGTCAATGATAAATAAGTGTCGGCAAGATGAGCAATTCATAAATATCTTAAAGAACAGTTTTAAAAGCAGCATCAGGTTTGTTAAAATGTACATTTAGTATTTTTGTTGGTTTTATATCATTTGAAATGACATTTGCACCATTTTTTAACCAAAAGTAAGACTGAATGCTCCTGAAAATGTCAAATGGTGTAACCACAAAAGAATGATAAATATTACATATTTTATCACCTACAGTGTATTTAAGTGGACTTATACTAATAATGACTGTAAATGTTTCCTGATCTCCATGGTTACCAGAGTAAATGTAATATTTAGAACAATTGTATTCCATTACCTTTATTTAATATAAAAGTTATAATGTAAGATCATGCCAAACTAGTTGATATGGTGTTTTATTGAGAATTTACTGTTTTTAAAGCAAGTTGAATTATTTGGTACAAAGTTTTTATGGTTACACCACTTAGACATTTTTGCCATAATCCTCTAATATATTCTCTCAAAATGGATTAAAAGCAGAAATTTGATGCTGGGTCCACAAAAAAAGAATGTGTGCAAGTTATTCATATGTTTATTTTCACATTTTAACCCCTTTGAATTTAACTAAACAACATGGACACAAAAAAACCCATAATTGACCTATAAATGTAATTTCTAAGCGTTATCTCTAAGCTAAGCTAAAGTTTAGCATTTTTTGAAATACACACTCATATTGTTGCTAGAGTGAGATGAGAAGATCATTAGCTTAGTTTAGCTTAGAGCCTGGAAAAAGTTGGGAACTGCTAGTCTGTTCAAAGTTTAAAAAATATTTGCCTCACACATCATATCCTGTTTATTTCATCCACATAAAACAAAAAGCATAAAAATGAAATATGGTTTCACAGGGAGATCGTGTACTAGATTATTTTTCATCTGGGAGCAGTAACTTCCTGGCGTCACCGCTAGTTACCTGGCAAACATTGTGGTGATGAAAAACCTCCAAGAAATATGTAAAAATGTCAAAATTATGATCTACTTCTTAAAAAATGATGAAACAATGAGCTTTTATCAGGTGACGATAATCTTCTGGTTGATTATTGAAACACTGTCTCCTTGAATCCTGTAGTTAGCATCACATTAAATAGTCTTCTCCAGGAAATCCCACATATCAGGTTCTTTCCAGGAGATTATTACCTGTAAAATAAACTGTTACCCAGTCGGTTCACTGGTTTGGAAAAGGCAACTTCAGTTCCTCTCACACTGCAGGAAGGAAGGGAGGAAGGGAGGAAGGAAGGAAGGAAGGAAGGAAAGGAGGGAGGGAGGAAGAAGGAAGGAAGGGAGGAAGGGAGGAAGATGGAAGGAAGGAAAGGAGGAAGAAAGAAGGAAAGGAGGGAGGGAAGAAGGAAGGAAGGAAGGAAGGAAGGAAGGGATGAAGATGGAAGGAAGGAAGGAAGGAAGGAAAGGAGGGAGGGAGAAAGGAAGGAAGGAAAGAAGGAAGGAAGGAAAGGAGGGAATGCAGGAAGGAAGGAAAGGAGGGAGAAAGGAAGGGAGGGAAGGACAGAGGAATTAAGGAAGGAAGGGAGGAGGGAGGGAGGAGAGAAGGGAGGAGGGAGGGAAGAACAGAGGAAATAAGGAAGGAAGGGAGGAGGGAGGGAGGAGAGAAGGAAGGAGGGAGGGAGGAAGGGAGGAAAGAAGGGAGGAAGGGATGAAGATGGAAGGAAGGAAGGAAGGAAGGAAGGAAGGAAGGAAGGAAAGAAGGAAGGAAGGAAAGGAGGGAATGAAAGAAGGAAGGAAAGGAGGGAGAAAGGAAGGGAGGGAAGGACAGAAGGAAGGGAGGAAGGAAAGGGAAGGAAGGAAGGACAGAGGAAATAAGGAAGGAAGGTAGGAGGGAGGAGATAAGGAAGGAGGGAGAAGGAAGGGAGGAAAAGACTTTATTTTTCTTTCTTACATCTCTCTTTTGAACTTTCTGTGAGTTCTTTGCAGCTATTATCTATATACTCAGAGCCTAAAGTGGTTGAATATGCACACACACACACACACACATACACACACACACACACACACACACACACACACACACACACACACACACACACTGTGCTGCATGGTCTTGGTTTCCATCCAAAGCCGATGATAGTGATTAAGTGTTTAATGTCAACTTCGGAGGAACTGCAGGATTTCTGTGGTAGACCAGCACAAATTCTCATAACCCCTTCACTCGCGCTCTGAGATTCCCTGATCCGACATGATCCGTGTGTGATCCCTGTTTTATTACGAGCGCTCACCGTCAGCGGGCAGACAGCAGCACCTCTGGGAGATCTTGTAATCTATCTGTAACTGCACGCCAACAAGTTCTCTGCCTGGAGAAAGTAAAGCCTGAGATACTCGGCCAGCACTTCACCTGCAGCGGAAACACAAGCAGAAGACATAAAACTCAAGAAAGCAAAGTCATCAACATATTTCACTGGATATCATTAACCATAGAAGCACTTTAGGGGGACATATTCTGCACATTTCCAGAACTATATTTATGTTCTTGGGCTCTACTGGAATATCTTTCCATAATTTACAGTTAAAAAACTTTTTATTTATCTTTTGCTGGTCCTTTATGCAGCCCTCAACCTTCTTGTCGTCCTCCCGGGTTAAATAGACCCCATCTGTTTTGACTGTTCCTTCTTTCCTCCCTTCCTTCCATCCGTCTGTCCTTCCTTCCTTCTGTCCTTCCTCCCTCCTTCTCTCTTTCTTTCCTTCCTCTCTCTTTCCTCCCTTTCTTCCTTCCTTCCTTCTGTCCTTCCTTCCTCCTTCCCTCCTTCTTTCCTTCCTTCCTTCCTTTGTTTCCTTCCTTCCTTTCCTTCCTCCCTTCTCTCTTTCTTTCCTCCCTCCTACCTTCCTTCCTTCCTTCCTTCCTCCCTCCCTTCCTTCCTTCTTCCTCCCTTCCTTCCTTCTTCCTCCCTTCCTTCCTTCTTCCTCCCTTCCATCTTTCCTTCTTCCTCCCTTCCTTCCTCCTTTCCTTCCTTCTTCCTCCCTTCCATCCTTCATTCTTCCTCCCTTCCTTCCTCCTTTCCTTCCTTATTCCTCCCTTCCATCCTTCCTACTTCCTCCCTTCCTTCCTTGACTCGAGGACAACAGGAGGGTTAAGTTCAGCCTCTGTCTGAAACAAGCCGTTTTAGCTCCTGTCTCTTGATGAGCCCGACTTAAATACAAGTGGACAAGAAAACAACATTGAAATTGATTTTTTGGTAGTAAATAATTATGCCTCCTTAAATGTGCTTACTGTAAATGTCATCTGAGATACAGCAATGTACTTCTCAAAATCCTGTTTTTTCTCTTTAAGTCAAATAACTACTATTTCCTACCAGCCATTTTCTCAAAGCATAAAACTGTATTTCAGCTTTTCTAGTATTTTTCTAAATTGCTTAAAATTCAGTGGTTTGTCGGCTAAAACACACTCTCACATTTATGAGTCAGGATTTCTCTCATACGGCGATCATATCCTGCAGGAATACACTCACCGAGCACTTTATTAGGAGCACCTGTGCAATCCAATACAACAGCTGAGCCATAAATCCCATGATATTTCTTATAAAGGTCATAGCGTGTGTGGTGTCGGTGTACCGCAGTGCGTTATATTAAAAGTGTTTCCAATATTTCGTCCATCTCGTAAACATGTATGAGAGACGTCTTTGTCTGTATACTTACTGCTGTGCATTTATTGTGTCTGTTATGTAACTTTTTATATATATATATAAATGACCATGCACGTCACAATGTGCTTATAATCGAGTCACATGTTCATGGTAGAGTATTTCTCCATCAGTCACCTCCATCGTATACGATCGGCGTCGTCATGACTTCATTTACATAACATGTCCATCCATTAAGATAACGATCTGTTTACATGCCTCTATTATTGCCTGACATGTGTATTATTGCATCACCAATTATGAGTCACATGATTTATTATCGCCGTGCATTAATTTGCGCTGCCGCTCAGCTCAGATTACAGTTTGTTGTGATGTAACATGGATTTTGAAAAGCTGGTAAGACGACAGACATGCAGACATTTTAACCCTCCTGTTGTCCTCGAGTCAAGGAAGGAAGGAAGGGAGGAAGGAAGGAAGGAAGGGAAGAAGGGAGGAAGATGGAAGGAAGGGAGGAAGGAAAGAAGGAAGGAGAAGGGGAGGGAGGGAGGAAGTAAGGAAGGAAGGAAGGAAGGAAGGAAGGAAAGGAGGAAGAAGGAAGGAAAGGAGGAAGGAAAAGAGGAAAAAGGAAGAAAGGGAGGAAGAAGGAAGGAAGGGAGGAAAGGAGGAAGAAGGAAGGAAAGGAGGGAGGAAGGGGAGGAAGGAAAGTAAGGAAGGGAGGACGGAGGAAATGAGGAAGGAAGGTAGGAGGGAGGGAGGAAAGAAGGAAGGAGGGAGGGATGGAGGGGCCCTAAGTTGCTCTTTTGCATAATGTCGGATCTGAAACACGTACAGATGTATTTGATTAGTTTATATTTTTAAGTACAAAATGACAAAAAGAAGTGAAAATCCTGCAGCTATAGTTTGTTAAGTGGCCTTTAGAGCTGAAGGAAGCTTCCTGAAGCTGACCAGAGTGAGCTCATCAGGAGGGAGGGAAGCCTTAAAGAGACAAAACGGCTTCATACAGGACCAGTATTAGATAAATAAGGAGCTTTTAACTGTTAATCATGCAAAGATAAGTAGAGGCCCAGAATATAAACACAAAGCTGTAAATGTGCAGAATATGTCATCTTTAAGGATTTTAAAAAGGTTTACTGTAATGAAAGTGTCACTAAATTGACACTAAATTAGAAAATCTTTTGCATTAAGGGGAATTTCTGTCCTCTGTTGTTTCTAAATATATCTGTTATTCTCGGGTTGGACCTCAGGGAAATAGTGAGCCTCATAAAAAGCTACATATTGAACATCTATGTGCTGCACTTATACAGTGAGAGTGGAATCAATCTTTTTTCATCCGTTTTTTTTTCATGGTGCAAACATATTCAGGTTATATTAAACGTAGAGAAATATTGCAATAATAGTCCGATTCCGTGCGAGTGCCAGAGCCGAGGACCAATCACAGCTGTCAATTAACATTCACACAGCAGGCATCAAAGCTTACCCTTAAAATCTTATTATTGGAGCAATCATTTCTAACATGTCCACCAGCACACTTAAAGGATGAATGTAGAGATTGAACCTTAATGACCCATTGAAAAAGAGAGAGGTTGAGACTTTTTTTGAATGGGGGTCGATTGAGGCTGCCTACTAATTCCTCCTGAAAGCTGATAGTGAATTACTAGAGAGAGAATGTGGAGGTTTATTCACAGAATCACATCAGGCTCTTTTGTTTTCTCCCAGATCCACATACTAAATCTCTTTCAGCGCTCTGTCTTTTAAAAAAGCTTTTTGTAAAGCCTTCATCTGTTTTATCTTCCTAATCTATACCAGACACCATTTAAGCACAGTGCTCTTAATGAGTTGGGGGAATTACAGTGTTTACAGAGATGTGCACCGCTTTTATTGGAATATCGGATTTCAGCAGTAATTTAAAGGAAAGTAATTAATCACAACTGTTTTATATTTCTGTTTATAAAGTCGGGATTATCTCTCTTTTTCTTGGGTCAGACTTCACGGCCCGCTTTTCCCGTTTATGGAGGGAATCTGACGGCGAGGTCAGGTGAAGGAATGTAGGTAATCTTAAAGTCTCCTGCAGGTGAAGGTGGTGTGCATGTGTGAGAGTTTGACTTTATGTTGATAGGAGACATGCCAGCTGCAGGTTTACACACTTTCTGTCTATTTAAGAAGCTTTCGTGCCTAAACTCACTTTAACTAAAGTGATGACAGATTCAATCTAATGCATATCGTGCTTTGTTGCTTAATATGGAAGACACACTGCTCTTTAAGCACAGTGCAACCATGGTTTTAATATATTCTCCTGGTGTGCAGTGCAGTTCCTTCTTTCCTTTCCTCCCTTCCTTCCTCCCTCCTTTCCTTCCTTTCTTCCTTCCCTCCTTCCTTCCTCCCTCTTTTCCTTCCTTCTTCCTTCCTCCCTCCCTCCTTTCCTTCCTTCCTCCTCCCTTCCTTCTTTCCTTTCCTCCCCTTCCTTCCTCCCTCCCTCCTTTCCTTCCTTCCTTCCTTCCTCCCTTCCTCCCTTCCTCCCTCCTTTCCTTCCTTCTTCCTTCCTCCCTTCCTTCCTTCCTCCCTCCCCCCTTTCCTTCCTTCCTCCTCCTGTCGTTCCTTCCTCCATCCTTTCCTTCCTTCTTCCTCCCTCCCTTCCATCCTTCCTTCTTCCCTCCTTTCCTTCCCTCCTTCCTTCCATCCATCCTTCCTCCTTCCCTTCCTTCCTTCTTCCTCCCTTCCTTCCTTGACTTGATGACAACAGGAGGGTTAAAAAAAAACTATGTAGAAGTAGAAGTTTTGAAAGTCGTGATTTCAGGATTCATCAGGGGGTTAAATATTTCACTGTAGGGTTAAATTGTTAAATGAATCTTCAGCTTGGATGGATTGTTTTCATGTGTTAAGACAAGCATGAGGTCATTTAAACATCTCTCCGGCAAACAGACAGCGAGTGGGTGGAAGTGTTTACGAGTGCAAAAGCTGTTTTCAATCCAAAAATTCATTGTCTCCCTCTCGTCGTATTTATAATGATATCTTAGCGTCCTTGCCCCTTCGCTGAAACTCTCTCCTTGCTTCTGAATTGCCTTTATTCTCCAAAAATCTGTCTGAAATAACTGACTTCCCTCTTGGTGCAGCTCGTACTTCAGCTCTTATGTAAATGTGAGTATACTGTCAGACCTTCAAGGTAAAAAAAACAAAACATAACAAAAACAACCAGTGCTGCCGATCGGCACAGAATCAGATTTCAAGGTGTTTTCTCTGCCGAGTAGAGAACCCCAGATGGATGTTTTAAGAGGTTATCTCAAGTCGTGGATATAAAAACGCTTTCAAAACTTCGAGATAAGACGTGGAGTGATTTGTGAGCTAAGTTAGCAGGGTAAAGGTCATCTATGTGGACTGCTTTGGGGGAGTTAAGCAGCTTATAGTGGCAGGTCAGGAAATAACTAGAACCAGGAGGCAGAAGGCAAGAGTGACGAGGAAAAAGGAAACGAGGATACGTGATGAACATCTGATCTCACTGTGATCTATATTAATGTTGTTGTTATACCTGTTAGATGTCAGCAGCACCTACAGACCTGCAGCTGTTATACACCAAACTTTAGTCCTACTTATAGCCTCATATATGAGGCTTCATCAGTCTGAGTTAGTCATATCAAGTGATATCTGACACATTTACAGTCTTTTTAGCATCAGATTCCCTCTTAGTGTTTCCCTGTTGAGCTGTGGTGGAAGTATAGTAACAAAAAGACTTTGCTACTAAAAACACTGTAACGTTGAAACATAGAAGATGAAGATTTGACTCATTTGGACGTCTGAAGCTTTAGATCAACTTTTAACCCTCCTGTTGTCCTCGCGTCAAGGAAGGAAGGGAGGAAGAAGGAAGGAAGGACGAAAGGAAGGGAGGAAGAAGGAAGGAAAGGAGGAAGGAAGGAAATGAGGGAGAAAGGAAGAAAGGAAGGATGGAAGGGTGGAAGAAGGGATGAAAGGAGGAAGGAAGGGAGGAAGGAAGAAAGAAAGGGAGGAAGAAGGAAGGAAAGAAGGAAGGAAAGGAGGAAGGAAGGGAGGAAGATGGAAGGAAAGGAGGAAGGAAGGGAGGAAGATGGAAGGAAGAAAAAAAGGAAAGGAGGAAGGAAAAGAGGAAGACGGAAGGAAAGGAGGAAGGAAGGGAGGAATATGGAAGGAAGGAGGGAAGGAAGGAAGGGAAGGAGGGAGGAAGAAAGCGAGGAAAGGAAAGGAAAGAAGGAAGGGAGGAAGGAAAGGAAGTAAGGAAGGAAGGACAGAGGAAAGAAGGAAGGAATGAAGGTAGGAGGGAGGGATGAAATAAGGAATGAGTGAGGGAGGGAGAAAGGAAAGAAGGACAGAGGAAAGAAGGAAGGGAGAAAGGAAGGAACAGTCAAAACACGGGGTCAATTTGACCCGGCAGGACGACACAAAGGTTAAATACATGTTTACACAGAAGAAGGACTGTGGATTTTGTCCCCCATCACTTACTTTATAAGTGCATTATGAAGGCATCTTTGTGTGATTTCTTTGTTGTTTTTCTTTCATATTTCTGAAGATTTTTGTTGAAAGTCTTTGTTGCATAGTATTGATAGAGAAACACAACTTTCTGAAGCTCTGAATCAATAGAAGACATTTGTATTGAAACTGTTTCGCAGCGTCTGCTCAGTCTTACTGCTTTCACTGCTTTGTTGTAATTTAAAGTAGTTGTGTTTATTGATTTTACCTGCTGCATTCAGGTTTTTCAGTAAAAAAATGAAAGATAACAAGAGATCACTTTTACATAGAGTCTACAGCTCTGTCTTTGAATAGCTGAGAAAAAGAAAAAGTCCATAAACTGAAAACACATTTGTGTATCAGAACTTCTTTCCTCTCCCCTCACATTTATCTGCTGACCCTTTGGAGGGGCCCCACCCCTAGGTTGGGAACCACTGGACTAAACTAGCTAACTGTATATAAAGTAGTGTAAACTAGCTCCACCTCCAGCAGCTACAACAGTAACATGCTGCTCTAACACTGATGCTTCACTATTAATAATCTAATGATGTCATAATAATAATATATCAGTCAGAGGGACCAAACCACTACTTTACTGTAATACTGCATACTACATCACTATAATACTGCAGTACTTTTACTGTAATACTGCATACTACATCACTCATAATACTGCAGTACTTTACTGTAATACTGCATACTACATCACTCATAATACTGCAGTACTTTACTGTAATACTGCATACTACATCACTCATAATACTGCAGTACTTTTACTGTAATACTGCATACTACATCACTATAATACTGCAGTACTTTTACTGTAATACTGCATACTACATCACTCATAATACTGCAGTACTTTTACTGTAATACTGCATACTACATCACTCATAATACTGCAGTACTTTTACTGTAATACTGCATACTACATCACTATAATACTGCAGTACTTTTACTGTAATACTGCATACTACATCACTCATAATACTGCAGTACTTTTACTGTAATACTGCATACTACATCACTCATAATACTGCAGTACTTTAACTGTAATACTGCATACTACATCGCTCATAATACTGCAGTACTCTTACTGTAATACTGCATACTACATCACTCATAATACTGCAGTACTTTACTGTAATACTGCATACTACATCACTCATAATACTGCAGTACTTTTACTGTAATACTGCATACTACATCACTCATAATACTGCAGTACTCTTACTGTAATACTGCATACTACATCACTCATAATACTGCAGTACTTTTACTGTAGTTTTATTCGTAATGAAGTATTCTTAGATTGCTGTTGTTGGTACTTTTACATAAAGGATCTGAATACTTCTTCCACCACTGACTGGACCTCATTTCTGGATCTGGAGATGAAATTGGTGTTTATTTTAAGTGTAAAGAACGCGTAAACTCCCACGAAATGTCCGACTGAAAGCTAAAGTTAGTCAGACAGACAGCCTTGTTGACTTGTGGCGTAAACATTTTGAGACCCTGAATGTCTCTATTTCAGGCCTGCAGACCCTGGCTCTTGTTTTTCTGCAGAGGAGAGATAAGCCTGAGCAACAGGAAAAGCTATACACCAAACAGGACCATTAAGTCTCTGGTCCCATGTAATGCAGCATGACTTACAAATTACATCCTATACATTTTTACTACAGAGAGGCGGCTGATACAATCTGCTGCTCGACTTAAAGCAGGACAGGGGGTCCGCCCATGTGTCCTCATGGGGGGAAAGAGTTTCCGCTCAATTTTCTTGAGATGTATCATAGTCAAATATATCCTTATTTAGATTATGGCAATATTCCAGATATCTCCAGATAAGATATTTTCCAGATTTACAGGCAGTGTAGGTGACAGTTTCAGCTTCATATGGCACTAGTATCTATCTATCTAAAAACATCTGTTGGGCCGAACCTCATTTTGATCATGTGAAGTTTTTTAAAGGCCTGAAGAAGCTAAAACATCCACTATTTCTCTCATTTAAAGGATTTTTTAGAAGCCTAAAGAAGTTAAAGTTCTGTATTTGTCTTTTTTGTCAAAGATATTTCGATTTTTTAAAGCAAAAATGAGAGAAAGATAAGAAAAATTAACAATTCACGTTGTGTTATTGTTCGGTTTTATATGTAAATAGTGTGTAAATGTGCCAAAACAGCCTGTAAATGCACAGAAGTTTGGTTGTAATTGGGTGTCAGTGAGAAAAAAGTAAATTAATTTTGATGAGAGGAGTCGCTGACATTGATTTCTGTCGGCAGCCTACATGAAGAGTTTTAGAAAAGTGAGCGTTGAGGAATGAATGTACAACACTGCAGTACAGATGCTTTTGTTCCACCTGCCATGTCAGATTTTGTGTAAAGTGTTCTTTAAAAAATTGAACCTCTGGCGTGAAAACTGAGCCAAAGCAACTGTAAAATATCGCCTCGCTGTGCTCACTGCAGCTGCAACTGGAGGTCAGCATTTATCCGCCTGTTAGACGAGCTCAGTCACGGTGTGTTAGTGAGTCAGACCCAGTCGGAGCTTCTGCACCTTGTTTGTCTTTGCATTTATCACCGTGGAAGACACATCTGATCTCCTGGTTTCATCACTCATTATACTGTTGTGTGGAGCTCAGGAGGGAAAAAACCCAGAAGAGATGTGATACTCTCATGGCTTTCCATCAGAGGAGATCTGCTGCCACCTAGTGGTATAAAACACACATAACCTTAGCAATACTGGCAAATCATTTAAATCATGTTAAGGTATAAATACATACTAAATACAACAGATTATACGTTTTAGAGCATCCACAAAAGATCCTGCTGCAGACATTTTTGAAGTTGAGTTTCATTTTTTCATCTTGTACACGAACAGAATGAGTCTAACATGTGTTTTTTTTTTTAGTTTTGAACATATGAGGTCTGAATGAGGTCTGTAAAACATAGAATTTGGGATAAATGAAAAAAATAATTCCATGTTTTATATTGCCATGGCCTCAAAAAAGTAGGAAAAGCAAAGAATTAATTTTTAAATAGCACTTACAAAGGGTTAAGTGGTTGATTACTTCCAAAATCTATCTATGTGAAAGCCTTGGAGGAGGAAGCTTGATGGTTTGCAGCTCTATTTTCCATCTCAGAGTTGGTGACTGTCATTGTGGACCAGAACGAGGGACCACAGCACAGTGGCGGCTGGTGACAAAAATGTTTGGGGGGGCGCAGTTTGATGGTTGGTGGTCCTAGGGTTAGTGTCAAATAAGCCGTAGCACCACTTCATACCGCAGCAAAAAAATATAAATAAGAAAGAAAAACTAATCTAAAAACAACACAACACACTATAATGTCCCCTGGTTTGTCCCAGTATGGTATCTCTGACCCACAGAGAGAGGAATAAAAAATTATAACCAGACATGATAAAATGCCCATTTCACTCACATCACCTAAAGATACCATCAGTTAAAGCAGAGTTACCAATAACGTAATATGCTTAAAAAGAGACACCACCTATATTTTAGTTATTGTGTCTTCAGTCCTGATTTCACTGTAATCTGTTAGTTGTTGCAATACCTAAAGATGACAATAGATGGCGCATTAAGCACTATACACTGCTGTGATTAGGCATAATTTATTTAACTTATTTTAATAATGAAATGTACCCAAATCAACTGTAATAGTCAAAATTACTTTCATCATTTCTTATCCTGCATTTATGCATTTTAGTTTTTTACACTTCATAGTTATGTCTTTTATAAAGTATTTTTTTAACACTTTACAATATTAATAACAGCAATGCAGCTACTACCTGATCTTTTATATGTCCTGTTGGAGCTGCTAGATGCAGCCACTGACTGAATCTATGTTCCTCTTCTGGAGCTTGGCATAGCGGAGGTCTACATGTGGCCAGATGTGGTGAAACAGCTGCAGAAAGAGCTCAGCAATGCTAAGTCTGCTAAAAACAACTTAGCTCCATGCTATTGTCTCGATGGCTGCAGCTTTCTGTTTGATTTTTTTCAGAGAGATGTTTTAGGTCTCGTTCCCCTGTCATTGTCCACAACACTTCGGTGCTGACACTTTGAAACAGCAAACAGATTAAGCAATAAAAGGAATAACTCACACTGCATCCAGCTAGCCAGCTCCGTTGATCATAACAGCAGCAGGAGAAACTCTCAGCTCCTCCATCACCTGCTGCTGATTTATCCTCTTTCTCTCTTCTAGTTAAAGTCTTGTGAAATTAGGTTTTTGTAGAGAAATTACAAAATAATCTTCTTTAATTTCCGCGGCTCCACTTTAACGTCATCTCCTGAACCTACCGTCAGCAGGAGTTTGGGTGACAGCAGCTGACGGGAAGGCGTGAATGACAGCCGGAACTGTCCAATCACAGTAGATTAAAAAACATGAAACAACAACAATTCGCTGCCAATAAAAGTGGGCGTGTCCGGGGCGCACTGAGCTGCGCCCCGTGGGAAACGTGACGCAGGCCAATGAGAGAGCAGCCTCAGGTCATGTGCTTGTCAAAAGTTTGAGGGCTTGCATTGACTTCCATTAGTCCGGCGCCCCACATACAGGAAGTACATATAGAAATTAATAAAATACCATTTGGAATCTATTTATAATGAATGATGACAGGTGCTTAGAGGCTAACAGGACCATCTTGCTAACAAATACTATTTATTTCATAATTATTTAGCATTTTCTAATTCATTTATGTTTAATATGTTTAAGTAGATTTTGGCCAGATATTTGATGGGGGCGGCGCCCCAGCGCCCCGCATTGACCGGCCGCCACTGCCACAGCATCCTGCAGAGCCATGCGGGCCCCTCGGGTCTACACCAGGCGGGGAGTTCTGGTCCGCTGAAATGCTGCAAACGCGGAAGTAACTTAAAACTGCATTCTATAAAAAGGCCACCAGGGGGCGACCGTTTTGGTGTCAAAAGGACTTCCGTCTCTATACAAGTCAATGGAGAATTCACCAACTTCTCACTTGATTTCTAACCTCAGTAAACGTTTTCAAAATGTGTTTATGGTCTCAATCGCTAGTTTAAAGCCTTCTTCAATGCAGTATGATGTTCATTTGGGACATTTTGGCCTCCCTGATTTTATATTTGACGATAAAGCAGGGTATGCATTAGGGCGTGGCTACGTCGTGATTGACAGATTGATTGGTTCACAGGTTCAGGAGGGCGCCTCATGCTCCTCCTGATGCCCATATGCTGATGCACATATAAGTAGAATCCGTGTTTTTTTTTACCCAGCATGCACCGGAAATTTTCAAGATGGCGCTGCCCAGATATATACACTATGGTCTACACTTAACAGCATGACAATGATCCAAAACAAACCTCAAGACTGTCAGAACTACCTTAGAAGAAAAAAACCAAAAACAAACTACAAGAGCAATACATCTGTGGGAACTTCTGCAACAGTGTTAATAATTGATGTACTCTATTACATACACATTTATAGGGCTCAAAGCAATAAGGGTTTACAGTAGTATGATTAAGACACTTTATTCAGAGTCAGATTCTTCACTCCTCACGTTTAACCACTAGGTGGAGACAAATAGTCGTGAATGGTAATGCATCCTCAGTTTAGATACTTCGCTCAAAATCAGATTCCCTCCAAGGCTGTAAGAAAGCTGATTTGTTTCCCCTCAATATTCAGCGTTAAAGGATGAGTTCACCATTTTTTTGTCTTAAAACAACATTCAGGTGCTCGTGCACACTGAGAGAGGTTTTCCTCACTGTAATCATTCTTCCTGTTCATACCATTAGCAAATCCAAAATCCACAGTCCTCCTTCTGTGCAAAACTGTTTCTAAAAGTTAATTTAAAGCTAATATGAAGCCTCAGCCATCCATGAGTAAAATTAAGTCTTCTATGTTTAAACGTTACAGTGTTTTTAGTGCCAAAGCACCTTTTTTTGTTACTATACTTCCACCATGTAGTATTATAGTAGTATTATAGTAGTATTGCAGTAGTATTACAGTAGTATTACAGTAGTATTGCAGTAGTATTGCAGTAGTATTGCAGTAGTATTACAGTAGTATTACAGTAGTATTACAGTAGTAAAGTCCCTCTTTTTGTTTCTATACTTCCACCACAGCTCAACAGGGAAACACAAAGAGGGAATTTGATGCTTAAAAGACTGTAAATGTGTCAGATATCCACTTGATATCAAACTTTATGAAGCAGAATTTTGTTTTATTTCTTTTTTCTTATATTTAGCTCATTTAATATATCCATCACAGTGGCCGATTTTCTTTTAATACTTTAGATACATTTCCCTGATAACACTTATGTACTTTAGTTGGATGTTTGTGCAGAATGATATATGTGGAGAAGGCTGTTTTCATATTCACCTGTTAAGAGATGCTTGATTTTAAGGAGGCAGGTATGTGAGATCACAACTAGTTTGGAGCCAAATCCTCGTTTGATATTTAATTTACACAACAAGTGTGATGTGGAGACTTGAATCCTTCACAGGACTTCACAGTAAAAGAGGAAACATGTGGTGTCCAGCAGGAAAACTTTAGAAATTATACACATTTGTCTATATTTATAGATTCTGGATGTCATTAAAAGGATTTTAAACTTGTATTTTTCACTTGTTTTGTCCAACAACTGTATCAGAAACACATTATTGCTCCAAGAAGTGTATATATATATATCAGAATCTTAAATGCAATTCAGTTTTAAATTCAGTAGTATTTTACACTGTGATATTGATACTTTCACTGAAGTAAAGGATCTGGTACTTCTCCCACCGCTGTACGCCATTCATTAATTTCCAGGCTGTTCTGTGACTCACTGGACACCTTAGCTGTCAATCAGGCCTCTACTCCCGCCTCCAGCGCGGACACACCCATTTTCTCACCGGCGTCTCGTGCACCCCGTTATTAGTATTATCTTCACGCGCGTGGGTTGTCCGTCTGCGTGTGCACGAGCCCATGTGCGTTGCTGTATGGTGTGAAAGGTGACGGCAGGGTGAAGACAACATCAAACACCGAGACGCTCAGTGTGGTATGTGTGTGTGTGTGTGTGTGTGTGTGTGTGTGTGTGTGTGTGTGTGTGTGTGTGTGTGTGTGTGTGTGTGTGTGTGTGTGTGTGTGTGTATGTGTGGTCCATTGCATATGAGTGGGCGTGTGTCCCTCCCTGCAGACCGGTGCATGTGTGTGCATGCGCGCGGGCGTGATTGGATGTTGCACGAGCTACAGCTTCTTTTTTTAAATTGTATTTAAGTCTTTTTTTATTTATTGTACAAACAGGATGGTTTTTGCGAGTCCTCGCGGCGGTTGTCACGAGTGGGTAATTTCTCTGTGAGGGTGCGTGATTTTTCACGCGCTCCCCCCCTTACTCCTCCTCCTCCTGCTGCTCCTCCTGCTCCTCAGCGTGGAGGTGCGGGGCTACTACTGGCTGTGTTGTTGCGGCACTAGATGGATCTTACAAGCATGTTTGCGGGTGAAGCCTCGGGCCGTGCACGCGGAGGGAAATAAATTTGTTTTTTGCTTATTCTCTCTCTTCTTTTTTTTTTTTCTTTCTACCTGCTGATCAGTCACCTCCACTGTGGCGAGATGTCAAACTCTAACAAAAGCAAGAAGGACAAAGAAATCCTTGCAGAATACGAGAGCCAAGTGAAAGGTAAGATTGTCATTTTAATTGTAAAATGTTTTAAAATGATATATTCATTAAAATCTTTTGCACCTATGCAGACTGATTCTTGCAGTCACACCCACCTTTTCTCACCTATGCACGCTCACACTCACACAAACCAGCCACACACACGTATATAGCTACACACACACACACACACACACACACACACACACACACACACACACACACACACACACACACACACACACACACCTGTCTGCCAGCATGTTCACCACTCATGCCCATGCATTGGATTCAGGGTGTGTATGAGAGCTGACACCTCACCATGAGACGTCAGGATTTCTGGGTTCATCCGGAGTGCTGCATGGCGCCTGAGGGGGGGAGGAGGATGGGTTGTAGTGTGTGTGTGTGTGTGTGTGTGTGTGTGTGTGTAAGGGGGGGTGTATCTTGCAGAGCCCCTTGATCTCGTTCACCCATGTGTGTGTGTGTGTTTTTTTTTTACACTCAGACCTGAGGCGAGTGTGTCCTCATCTCTGACTGTCTGGGAATCTTTCTATTGGTATTCCTCTGAGCCTGTGACTGCAGCAGTGTGTGTGTGTGTGTGTGTGTGTGTGTGTGTGTGTGTGTGTGTGTGTGTGTGGTCTCCATACATATTACCTGATGGTGCGTCGCTACACTGTGGACATTCAGGTGATCATTGGTGACAATCAGCTCAGTACTGAAACAGTGGTCGCCATGACCGTGCGGGACAACCCCTTCTCCTCCTCCTCCTCCTCTTCCTCCTCCTCCTCCTCCTCCCAGCGCCATGGTTACCATCATCCCTGCACCGATGCTTCGTTAAGAGGGAGTCAAATGACCTTTTTATTAAAACTACAACTCCTAACAGGCCGCCTCGTTCACATTCTGCCTCATTTTCTTTCTGCACCAGCAGGCAGAGCCACCTCTTTACCTGCGGTTCAAAATGTCCGACCTTTACTAATGCGACACCTTACTTGGACACCTGCAAATGAGAGGAGACATCCGGCTATAAAAAAAATAAAACATTCCTTAACCTTTAATCTCTCTGTCTGATAATATTTCCTTTCTTTCGTCTCATTCTCTCCTCTGTGTGTCTCTCATGCAGCCTCTTCCTTCCTCCACATGGCTCTTCTTCACACTTGTTCTTCCATATTCACTTGTCACCTACGCCCACACCATCACCATCACTCTCACATTCTCTCGCTTTTTTCACCCAAATCCACGCCGAGCATTAGGAAGAAGAAGAAGGAGAGGAAAAGGAGGAGGAGGGAAATGATAGATTAGCTTCTTTTCCTTCCTTCCTTCCTTTTTTTCCCTCATTCCTCTTCACCGCACAAACACACACTTGCCCACAATGATTCGACACAAGAGTTTAAGTGATTAGATTTAATGGGGAGTAGTGGAGAACATTACAGCCCCCATGTGAGGTGTGTTTGTGTCTTGTTTTCACACACTCGTGCCTGTTTGTGTGTGTGTGTGTGTGGCCCTTGCTCTGGCGCCCCGCCAAACCACACTCGGGGATGCCCTGCATTGTAATGACCACTCAGAGTGAGCCCCCCTCTCTTCCGCCGGCCGGCCCTCTCTGCATCCTGTCGCCTCCTGTCGAGAGCCAAATGTATAGATCTGCTGTTGTAACTATGTGCTTTCCAAGTCTGCCTCCCTCCGCTTGTTCCTGATTGGTCGATGCAGGAGGTGGTGTGTAATGTATACACATAGAGAGAGAGTGAGAGAGAGGTGGCGGCCGCTCTCTCACGAGGAGGTGGGGTCTACTCGCTGAGGTGAGGTGAGCCGGGCGGAAAGGTAGAAGAGAGATTATGCACAGTGCTGACATTACATATTTGTGTGCTCCATAATGCTCCCGTACATTTGAGCATGCTTCTCATATAGCGGAGCGTCACCTCGCCAACGTGTGACATCTCCCGCGTCCGTCTGAATGAGGCGAGGGTCGTCTCTTAATGAGAAAATGCAAATGTGGTCGGATGACAAAAAAGAGGAAAGAAAGGAGCTCTGCAGGGGGAGAGGAGAAGACAGATGAAGTGTTTCCTCCTGCTGCAGCTCTTGTGTTTCTGCCTGCGTCTGCATGCAGGTGATTAGTGACCTCACATCTGCATACCTGCAAGACAGACAGACAAACAGAGAGACAGACAGACAGAGAGAGAGAGAGAGAGAGAAAGAGAGGAGGGGATGAACGAAGGATTGAGATAATGAAGTGACTCTTGACTGAGTAAATGTTGTGGAGGGCCGAATCAAAGGCCTCCGATCAGTGTGTGTGTGTGTGTGTGTGTGTGTGTGTGGCTGGTTTTCTTGATGATCCAGCGCTACTCTGCCCCCGTGTCCTTGGACCTGGTCGTCACGGTAACGGCCACCTCAGGAGAGACGGCGTGAGCTGTGACCTACTCCTGTGACATCATACACACATGTATGTTTATATAGATATATAGGAGCACACGGCTGCGCCTGACAATTATTTTCATTAGCGATTCATCTGTTGATTATTTTTCTTGATTAATTGATTCGTCGTTTTGGTTTTCAAAGTGGTGAAATGATGTTTCGTCTGACCAAACATACCACAACCCAAAGATAGTCAGTTTACTGTCATAAGACACTAAAAAAACAGAAAATAATCCCATTAAAGAAGCTGAAACCAGAGAATTTTAGCATACAACGTTTAACCTTCGTGTCGTCCTCCCGGGTCAAATTGACCCCGTCTGTTTTGACTGTTCCTTCTTTCCTCCCTCCTTCTCTCTTTCTTTCCTTCCTCCCTCCCTCCTTCTTTCCTTCCCACCTTCCTTCTTTCTTTCCTTCCTTCCTTCAATCTGTCCTTCCTCCCTCCCTCCTTCTCTCTTTCTTTCCTTCCTCTCTCTTTCCTCCTTTCCTTCCTTCCTTTTCTTCCACCATCCCCCTTTCTTCCTTCTTTCCTTCTGTCCTTCCTTCCTCCCTCCCTCCTTCTTTCCTTCCCTCCTTCCTTCATTCCTTCCTCCCTTCCTTCCTCCCTCCCCCCCTCCTTCTCTCTTTCTTTCCTCCCCTACCTTCCTCCTTTCCTTCTTTCCTTCTTTCCTCTGTCCTTCTTTCATTCCTTCCTCCCTTCCTCTTTTCCTTTATACCTCCCTCCCACCTTCCTTCTTTCCTCCGTCCTTCCTTCCGCCCTCCCTTCCTTCCTTCTTCCTCCCTTCCTTCCTTCTTCCTTGGCTCGAGGACAACAGGAGGGTTAAAAAAAAAAGACTTGATTATCAAAGTAGTTGGCGACTTATTTTATATCAATCGATCGAACTAACAGATTAATCATTGCACCTCTAAATCAGTTGCTAGTTTGATCTGTAAAACATCCGAGAACAGTCAAAAAATATCTGCCACTATATCCTAGAGTGTAAGATAGTGTCATTAAATGTCTCAAGTTGTGCAAAACCAGAAGATATTAAAATTACTATCATGTAAGACCAAGAAAAGCAGGAAAATATCACATTTAAGATCATGGAACCACAAAATCATTGGCTTTTAAAAATAACCTTAAAATGATTAATTGATCATGATCATAGTTACCATTACGTTATTAATTCTCTTTCACGCAGCTCTACACACAGATGAACACTTTTCACATTATAAAAAGTGAACACAGCTGAGGCCCGGATGGATAACATCAGTGTAATGAATCATTCCAGAGGATAATTCATGAATTAGTCACCTGCTTCATCACCAGCTAAGAGTTTGAGAGGCACAAAGGATGGAAGGAAGTCGTCACCCATCTGAGAATAGAAAAAGCTTTTCTGTTAGGGTCGTGACTAACAATCATTTCCCTGACTCATTAATGAATAGTTTGGTGTGTGAAATGGCATAAAATTATAAAAGCAACAAATCTTCATGTTTAAGAGGCCGGAGTGGATTGGATTTGAGTCTTGGTGAGTGCTAAACTACCATCAAACCCATCGGGAACCATTAAAAAACGATTCAATCAGCTCAGTTTCAAATTACATTCTGAAATGTTCCCATTTTGTCTCGTTTCGGTTTGCTCATCAATGTTTATAATACACAAATCCGGGTAGCTTGATGGTTTTGACAATTAAAGAGGACATATTCTGCACATTTCCAGCTCTATATTCATATTCTGTGTCTCTACTGGAATATCTTTGCATGATTTCCAGTTAAAAACTCCTTATTTATCTTTTACTGGTCCTTTATGCAGCCCCTCAGCTCCTGTCTCTTTAAGCCCCTCCTCCTGATGAGCCCACTCTGCTCTGATTGGTCAGCTTCAGGAAGCTTCCTCCAGCTCTGGAGACTGCGTAAACAAACTATAGTAGCAGGATTTCGCTTCTTCTTCTCCTTCTTTACTCCAAATGTCAACTTCTTTAAAATCCATCCGTACATGTTGGAGCCTGAATTCATACCGAAAAATGTGTGTGGACAACGTTAACAACCTGTGGAGCAACATTATTAATAAAAGATTACAGACAGTGATTTGTGAGCATTTACGATGAGTGGACGTCAAGATAGAAAAGAAAGAAAACTGAGCTTCGTCTTACATGCAGCATTTTAACATATGTTCACCTCAAGTTTTGGAACTATGACTTTGTTTAATATTCGACATTAGCAGTGAATAAATGACAAAAGATCACAAAAAGCTGATATGTCTTCTTCAAAGCTCACTGTTAGTTTTGTCTATGTGACACCTGAGAAGATGAATAAACACATACGACACCGCAGACTGTCCAATAAATACGATTTGTTTCTACCATATCTTAGATACAACAATGTGTAATTAGTTTTCCTCGGTCAGAACCAAATGTACCAACTACTGAAAGTGTAAAAGTGTAAAATTAAACTACAAGGAGACAGTTTTAGCTTCAGATGAATTATGTTTGTCAGCTTAAGTTGGTGGATAATTGGACGAGTTCATTGTGGACCGACGAGGACCATCAGCCACACGAGTTCTGACCAGCCGAGCGGTACTTTGTCTATGATTACCGTTAAAATCATTTCACTACTTGAACTAGGACTGGGTATCGGTACTCAATACCTTTGAAGTTATTGACAGAAATAAATCGATACCAAGTAGTATCGAAACGCCTCCTGTCAAACAATCGATCCTTTTTGCACCCAGAGCTAGAACATATGATGTATTATATAAATATATTTGTATGGACTTGCTCAGAACCAATCAATGCAAGCATTCTTCGATTTAATGCGACATGTGATTGGCCCACTGCCACAGCAGCTACAGTACGACCCGCCTGTGGTGGCGTTTTATGCAATTCAATGCTTCTATTCACATGATGGGTATCGAATGAAGTACTCACTTTAAGGGTACTTGGATCGGTACTGGTATCATCAAGCTCTAACTGGAACTCAGACTCACAAAGAGTAAAGTTTATTTTTTCCCTCTGCAAATTACAGGCTTTTATAAACTGCTTCAGACCAGAACAATTTACACATAAAATCTCACTAATGTGCTGATTAAATCTCATTTAACTTTGTCCTGGATGCCGTAGAAATGACGCCACTTATTTAGATTTTAAGCTGGCGTTGATGGTGTTTAGAACAGCAAATCTAAAAGGTTTCATATGGAAAAAAGCAGCAAAATTGACATTTATCTTTACGAAAATGTTGCAAATTGTTGTATAAATGTAAAACTGATGATTGTGCATTGTCCTCCTTCCTGGTTTCATGCTTTGACCCTCGATGGTGCATGACCCCGAGTCCTCTGTCACCTCCAGAAAAAGCATCAAAACGATCTCTCGGGAGCGTTCAGATTGAATCAAAGATTTCACGAGACAAATTCTTTATGCTGGAGTATATTGTGTCTGCATACTTTTCGCCGTGTCAGTGTTTTGCCACATTTTGCTGTGCT
This sequence comes from Scomber scombrus, assembly GCF_963691925.1. Taxonomy (NCBI): domain Eukaryota; kingdom Metazoa; phylum Chordata; class Actinopteri; order Scombriformes; family Scombridae; genus Scomber; species Scomber scombrus. Next base: position 21,057,051 of record NC_084991.1, read on the forward strand.
TGACTGTAGCTCCTTTGATCAAAGAGGATGAGTCTTGTCGTTCTGGGGGGGGTGGGAGTGTTACGAGAGGACACACAAGGAGGTTTCTAAGAAGAAGCCTTTCAGACATCAAAAGGTTAAGCGCGGTGGATGTCCTCCTTTCACTTTCAATTGACTGTGATCCAAGCAGAGGAGTTTCATTGATATAATCTCGCCTCCTCAGTGGATCTGCTTAAATCCTCCTCATTTACTACAATAGAAAACCTTTTTCCTCCTTCATATACAGACGGACACACACACACTCAGCTTTAGGGCTGCTGCCACTGATTATATTCATTATCAGTTAATCAACAGGCAGCTCATCTGATTATGGTAATTAATTAATTAATTGATTGTTTGGACTGTAAATTGGTAGGAAATAGTGAAACATGTAAATTGTAACATTCTGGTGCCCAAGGTGTCGTCTAACAAACTGTCTAATACTCATTTTCCTGCAAGCTCCCATTGACTCCCATTCAAAAAGCTTCAACTTCTCTCTAGAAACACTAAGTCAATCATTTTTTTCAGTCATTCAGAGTCATTGTGGTCTCAATCTCTAAATTCAGGCCCTCTAATAAGTGTGCTGGTTGTCATTGTGGAAATTATAGCTCCATTAATAAGACTTGAAGGATTACAGTAGGTTTTGATGTCTGCTGTGTGGGTGTTGATTGACAGCTGTGATTGATTGTGGACTAGTGTTGCAATATTTTATAACGTTTACTTGTTACTTGAATACAATATCTGCCCTCTTGGCGCAATTTAGCTAACATTAGTCCAATGCTGTGTCTCAAATCACATACTTCTGTGTAGTACACTGTGTACACTTTGTACTTGTGCAATGTGCAAGTTTGATCGCTTAGTGTTGCCTCAAATCAAACAAAGCCGTTGCACACTTACCGGAATTGAAGATTAGCTCATTAGCAAACTGATGTTAGAATTTGCATTATCGTTTGTGGTACCAAATCATTACAGACTGCTAAATTAACCCAATAAACCTTCTGATAGCTTATATATATATATAACAGTATAATGGTGCTTAGTGCTAAAAAACATATGTATAATTTACATTTGTATAACGTGGTGATGTTCCCCGTAGTTACAACGTCCTCAGCTGCCGTTTCCTGTTTGGAAAGTGATCCTTCTGCTTCAGCTACGGAGCCAAGATGGCAACCGTTAAGGGGGGGAAACCTCCATAGTTACACACTCAACTTTTTAACCATTTTGAGTGCAACCATCCAGGTAATCATAGTGCTGCATTTTATATACTATACTTCTCAGTGTAAATGCACTTATACACTCTATATTAAGAAGTGATCCCCATTAACTGTTACCCAGGCAACAGCTACTCTTCCTGGAAGTGTAAGTACAGAAGAAGAGATTTGAGACACAGCACAAGTGTGTAGCTCTCTGTGTTCCCAGTAAGCTAACGTTAGCTGGGTTTGAGGTAGTGGGTCGTGTTTATAGAGCGTGAAAGACAACTCCTCCCGTTCTCCAGGGTCCTGGCTCCAAACAGGACAAAATGTGCTGACCATAAGCTGCAGAGTGGCTCCAATGATAAACCACGAGTGACGTCACACCTCGCTACGTCCATCTTTAAATACAGACTATACTCATCATGAGAGGGGCATGAGCGTCTGCACTAAATCTCATAGCAATCTGTTCAGTAATTGTTGAAATATTCCAGTAGCTGGTTAGTTTTCATTCATTGAGGGTTTTAACTCAACAAATGAATTCATCAGCCTCTGGAGACGCTCTGCTTCTGTTAGATGTTTAACGTAAAGAGTCTCGCTTCACTTTGTAAGCAGCACAGTTTACAGCATTTAAACCCCTTTGATGTTTGTGGTGTCTCTGAAATTCCTAATGGATAAAGTATGAATGGGATTTGCAAGAGTCTGATGAACAGAGCTTGTTTTATTCCAGAAAAATAAAATACATCAAAGATTCATCACCTCGGAGAATATTTGGTTGTTTGTTTCTCTGTGTTTGAATGCTGCAATTGAAATGCTGAACCTTTGGGACCACAACAACCATCATCTGTAAATATAAAGCAGCTTTTCAGTGAAACATTGTGAAAACTCGGGTCGAATCGTGCTCGAGTAAGAGCTGAGCTTTCTGCTTTCTATAATAATTACAATAATGTTCATTAAAGTCAATATTAAAGAGAATAAAACAAATGAGATTGAGGTAGAAGTCACACCTGCTACAAAAGGAATATGTTTGCTTGTTTTTGGCATTTTTCACAGATACCTCTCTTATTGAAGAACAACTTCTGATTGCAAAAAGTCCAATTTGTGGTGTTTTTTTCCACCATAATATTAATAATAAACATTATTTCTATAGCACCTTTCAAAACCGAAGTTGCAAGATGCTTCACACAATGCAAAATGAAGAGAATAACATACACAAAACACAATAAAACAATAATGAAACATAAATAAATGAAACGTTGAACAATAAACAAAACAACAAATAGCAGCAATTTTACAATATTATAAAAATGTCTGTTGGTATTTCAACTATTCCAGAAATTACACACCTACAAAAATTAGTGACAAAGCTTTTTATAACAGGTTCTAAGTTTAATCATCACGTACTACATGTCCTGATTTTTGAGAATGTCCTGAAGTAGAGAATATTGACCGACTTATTTACGATGTCTGCTGATCATTTATTCAACTCCTCCTCCGAAAAGCGACTGTCCAATCATAGCTTAGCAACCGTAACTAGGCACGGCAGGTATGTTAGGCTTTGGATTCCTCTACATGATGCACACAGTGTTCAAGATTTCATTATAGAGTCATCTTATGATTTATTTAAATTATTATTAATCCGCTAAGATTTATGGAGGCCCTAAAGTGTAAAACACAACGTGACATTTTAAAAAAACTACTTATTTTGTTAAATGTCATGTTTTGTATCTTCAGGCCACCATACAAAAAAATATGAATCGGTTAATCCATTCATTTTCTAAGAATTATGATGGAAAAACACAACAACAAAAATATGACATTTAAAAAAACAACACAATATTTCACAAAGAAAGGTGTTTGTAAAGTGTTGAAATGTTGTTGTATTTTATTAAATATTGTGTTTTGCACCCTTTGGGCCACCATACGGACTAGTAAAACATAATTTGAGGAGGAAAGATGGAAGGAAAGAAGGAAGGAAGGAAGAAGGAAGGAAAGGAGGAAGGAAGGATGGAAGGGAGGAATAAGGATGGAAGGAAAGATGGAACGATGAAAGGAAGAAAGGAAGAAGGAATGAAAGGAGGGAGGAAGAAGGAAAGATGGAAGGATGGAAGGAAGTTAAGGAGGGAGGAAGAACGAAAGATGGAAGGAAGGAAGGAAAGATGGAAAGATGGAAGGAAGGAAGGAAGGGAGGAAGTAAGGAAGAGAAGACAGATGGAAGGAAGGAAGGACGGAAGGAAAGATGGAAGGATGGAAGGAAGTTAAGGAGGGAGGAAGAAGGAAGGAGGGAAGGAAGGAAGGAAGAAAGGAAAGATGGTAGGATGGAAGGATGGAAGGAAGAGAGGAAGAAGGAAGGAAAGGAGGGAGGAAGAAGGAAAGATGGAAGGATGGAAGGAAGTTAAGGAGGGAGGAAGAACGAAAGATGGAAGGAAGGAAGGAAAGATGGAAAGATGGAAGGAAGGAAGGAAGGGAGGAAGTAAGGAAGAGAAGACAGATGGAAGGAAGGAAGGACGGAAGGAAAGATGGAAGGGAGGAAGAAGGAAGGAAAGGAGGGAGGAAGGAACAGTCAAAGCAGACGGGGTCGATTTGACCCGGTAGGACGACAAGAAGGTTAAGATTTGAATCTTTACATATCAAACACTAAACGATCTTATCTGCCGACTGCCAACACCGACCGACCCAGACTGGGACACGCTCGCTCCCATCAGTCATCAATCAGATTCATAATCAGCTGAGCGGTCGTCATGTGCACCCCCGTCTTTAATTAGTGAGTTTTACATTTACAGGTGCTGCTAGGTGGATTTTTGTTGCTGTCATACAAAAACGAGGCAAGCTTCTTTTTCTTTTTTCTATTTTTACCCCCCTATTGACCAGCTGCTTGCAATAGCTTATAGATTGATAGATGAGAGAAGTTTATTGATCCCAAAAGGGCAATGAAAGTGTTTCAGCAGCCACTTAAATATACATAAATCAAGATGCAAGAACAATGAGGTAGGTAAAAGAAACAAATGCAGGTCAAGGCTAAACCAAATGACTCAAATACTAAAAATGATATAGAATAACTAACAATATAATAGACAGTATGATATACAGTTTGGTGAGTATACACTGACAGATAAGAGAGTGCTGTCAATCTTCTCTCTCTGTCCCAAAATGTGGATCTGTTCCTTTAACCATGACATGGCATAAAGCATCAGTGGTGTTGCTATGGTTACTTGCCCAGTAGAGGCTCAACACCAGTTTTTACAAGAGTGATTAAACCTCTGATCACTGGGACACCCCCAAATCATATTTGGGATACCCTGTTTGGCCAATCAGAGGCAAGTGTTTCCCCCCTGCCCTGAAGTGAAATGTGTCACAGCCGTCTGAGAGTCAGAGTAGAGAGAGCAGCGGAGAGAGCAGAGACATTCATTTAGATATGACTGTTGCAGATTCACACGTTCGCAGTGCATGAGAGCAACATGAAGTGGCAGCCATTTTAAATTAGTAGCCTAACAACAGCAAAGCGATGCCAGAATCAATACACACACAAACACAGAGTATCAGAGGGAGACAGTTTCATACACTCGTGGGGACCAAGGGCCACAGCGGTTCTCAATAGAGATCTATGAAGCACATCCTGCAATCTGTGTGTGTGTGTGTGTGTGTGTGTGTGTGTGTCTGAGTGAGTGTGTGTGTGTCTGTGTGTGTGTGTGTGTGTCTGTGTGTGTCTGTGTGTGTGTGTGTGTGTGTCTGTCGATGCGGCAGATTCAAGCTCTTGCCTTCACCTTCCTCATCACATGGTTCACACACAGTGTGTGGTTGCCAAGACAACAGGTCGTGGAGTGGATAGGGTCCCCCAGGGATGGGTGGGTGTGTGTGTGTGTGTGTGTGTGTGTGTAAGAGGTGGGTTTATCATTGTGTATTCTGTACCCGCTCTCTCCCTCCTGCTGCAGATAGATCCAGCTCTGAAACAGCAAGACTAGTGAAGCGTGCAGCCAGGCTTTACCATGCTGACTGTAGGACTGACTGAAAGTGTGTGTGTGTGTCTGTGTGTGTGTGTGTGTGTGTGTGTGTGCATGCAGTGAGTGTTTATGTGTGTGGCTCTTGTAATGCGGTCAGAGGATGCCGTCCAAGGTGACTCCTCTGAGAAAAAATGGACAGTGTTCATCAGTAATTATGAGGGATTAAAGAGACGGAGAGAGAGAGCGGAGGGAGGAGAAGACGGGCGGTGCACAATAAGCTGATTAACTGATCAGCTGATCAACAGAAAATTAACCAACGTCAATAAGAAATTCATCAATTCATTGTAGTTTATCAAGCAAACACGGCTTCTCAAATATGAGGATTCTTTCCTCTGTTTTATATCACTATTCGGGCTGCTGCTAATGATTCATTCCATTATTGATTCATGTGTAGATTATTAGTTGTTCGATCTATAAAATGGTGAAAAATGCGAATCACTGTTTCTCAAAGCTCAAGATGGCGTCTTCAAATGTCTTAAACACTCCACAAGCCAAAGATATTTAGTTCACTATCACATAAGACTAAAATAAATTAGAAAATATTCTCATTTGAGTCGCTGGAATCAGAGAAATTGGACATTCTGCCTTGAAAAAAGGACTTTAAATGATTAATTGATTATCGCCGCGGCTCCAGTCATTATAAACTGAATATATTTAGGTTTTTGGACTGTTAATCAGAATAAATCAGCAGTCTGAAGATGTCACTTTGGCCTCTGCAAAGACATTTTTTGATAAATTAGATTTTTCTCCATGCATGCAAAATACATTATGGATAGCGATGGGTCAGCTGACTAATTTGATTTAGACTGAAATATCTCAAACTACTATACAGCTGCAACGATTAGTCAATTAATCGATTAACTATATTAATTAACAACTTTTTTGATTATTGAATATACAGTTTATTCAGTTTTTTTAAGCAAAAACACTAAAAAGTTGCTTTATGTAGCTTCTCAGATGTGAGGATTTAAAGCTTTTCTGTGTCATAGACGATAATTAACTGAATATTTTTAGATTTCTGACTGTTTTGGACACACAAAACAAGACCTCTGAAGACATAACTATGTGCTTGACATATTCCACTATTTTATATCTTATGTATTCTATATATTTATAGACAAAACAATTCGAATCGATGAAGTTATTGTTAGTTGCAGCTCCGAACTATTGGATGGGTTGCTGTGAATGTTCAGGATCACCAGATGTTGAATCCTGCTTCTCTTCCTCCAGCGCCACCAGCAGGTTGAGATTTGTGGATTGAATTTTAAAAGCTTTGATGATTAAGATTTAACTTTTCATCATTTAAAATTGTGCAACACTTTGGTTTATGGTCAAATACCTAAAAAAAAAAAAAAGAACGCGATTTTGCTGCAGTGGATAAACAAACTAACAGTGACATCCATGTGTGTTTTTCCCTGTGTGTGTTTCCGTGTGTGTGTGTAGATGTTCGGGCCCAGTTGGTGGAGCAGCAGCGCTGTCTGGAGCAGCAGACGGAGATGCGGGTCCAGCTCCTTCAGGACCTGCAGGACTTCTTCAGGAAGAAGGCCGAGATCGAGACGGAGTACTCCAGAAACCTGGAGAAGCTGGCCGAGAGATTCATGGCCAAGACGCGCAGCACGAAAGACCATCAGCAATACAAGTAGGGCCGAGTGTTTGGTGACTGAGAGTGGAACGTGAAGGAAGTGTGTGGTTAATATAAAATAAAGAAGAAGATATTAAACTCTTTGTGCCTCATTAAAGACATTTTTGGCTTTATATTTTTTATTTTCTTGATAGTTTGGGCTGTGTTCATTCTTATGGCTTCAAATTCTCCAAGGATATTCTTTTTAATATGTATTTTTTTAATTTTAATCAATCACTTATAATACTGTAGGTTTATAATACACTGTATTATACACCAGGAGGCTCAAACTCATCTTCATTCAAGGGCCACAAACAGTCCAATTTGATCTGATGTGGGCCGGATTATTAAAAAGATGGAAGGAAGGAAGGAAGAAAGGGAAGGATAAGGACAGGGGGAAGGGAGGAAGGAAGGAAACGGACAGGGGGAAGGAAGGAAGGGAGGAAGGAAGGAAAGAAGGAAGGAAGGAAGGGAAGAAGGAAGGGAAGAAGGAAGGAAGGAAGGAAGGAAGGAAATGGACAGGGGGAAGGAAGGAAGGGAAGAAGGAAGGACAGGTGGAAGGAAGGAAGGAAAGATGGAAGGAAGGGAGGAAAAGAAGAAAGTAAAGACAGTAGGAAAAGATGGAAGGAAGGAAAGAAGGGAGGAAGGATAAATGGAAGGAGTATTACAGTAGTATTACAGTAGTATTATAGTAGTAAAGTCTCTCTTTTTGTTACTATACTTCCACCACAGCTCAAGAGGGAATTTGATGCTAAAAACACTGTAAATGTGTCAGATATCACTTGATATGAATAACTCAGACTGATGAAGCTGATCATCTACTTTTAAATGACTGTGTGGAAACATTTTGTCCTCCATCACTTAACATTGAAAGCACATTTGAAGGAGATCTTTTAATAGTCAGTATGAACAGGAGGAATGATTACAGAAAGTGTTTGATAGTTAGCACTTAGTGGACAAACACTATCATTTAAGGAGAACTAATGCTGCCTTATCAAATTGATCTTCCTCATATAAAAGGGTGTGAAATTGGTAGAAATTGCATAGTTTAAATCTCTCCTTCTCTCTCTCTTCTTCCAGAAAGGATCAGAACCTGCTCTCTCCAGTCAACTGCTGGTATTTGCTGCTAAACCAGGTCAGCTGCAGGTGTTTGTGTGTTTGCTTGTTTGGCCCTTTTATTCTACAATATGAAACCATCAGAGATATTCCCTTTTGTCTATTTTTCCAGGTGAGGAGGGAGAGTAAGGACCACGCCACCCTCAGCGATCTCTACCTGAACAACGTCATCAGCCGCCTCACGCACATCAGTGAGGACTCGGCCCGCCTGCTGAAGAGGGTGAGCTGGTTTATCTGATCCTTCTGCAGCCGTAGAGCTCCATTGTTGTTCCGAAAACTAGTAAAAACCATAGACTGTATATAAGAAATGGACGTAACATCCGTGACGTCACCCATTGGTTTTTGGACTGCTGCTGGGAAGCCAATAGTTTCGGATCTGAGCATCGCCATCTTGAAAATTTCCGGTGCATGCCAGTAACACGGATTCTACTTATATGGACATCAGGAGGAGCATGATGCGCCCTCCTGAACCTGTGAACCAATCAACCTGTCAATCACGAGCCACGCCCTAATGCATACCCTGCTTTATCGTCAAATATAAAATCAGGGAGGCCAAAATGTCCCAAATGAACATCATACTGCATTGAAGAAGGCTTTAAACTAGCGATTGAGACCATAACTACTTTTTGAAAACGTTTACTGAGGTTATAAATCAAGTGAGAAGTTGGTGAATTCTCCATTGACTTGTATAGAGACGGAAGTCCTTTTGACACCAAAACGGTCGCCCCCTGGTGGCCTTTTGATAGAATGCAGTTTTAAGTTACTTCTGTGTTGGCCTCGTTTCAGAGGACCGGAACTCCCCGCCTGGTAAAAACACGTGATTGAGCCACACAGCTGCACCATAAACACACTCACACACACACTCTGTCCTGCTGCCAGAAATATTTACTTGAGCATCAAATGTAGATTCATCCGCCACTGAAAATAGTCCCCAACAAATGCAATATAAACTATAAACTATAAACTAAATAAGGAGTTTTTAATTGGAAAGCATGCAAATATATTCCAGTAGAGCCCCAGAATATAAATATATACTTGGGAAATGTGATTGATACGTCTCCTTTAAATCAGGTTGATTTTTCTTGATACTTTCTTTCATTGAGAACTCCTATAAAGACACTGAATAAAGCTTTACATTATATGAGCTGTTTTAAATGCTTAACTAGTAAAATAACTATTAACTTCAGGTGTTAAATAAATGTAGTGAAGTACAAAAATATATATTTTTTAATCATCTATTCATCATTTTTGGCCCATGAAACATCATATTTATAATACACATTTTGCACAAACCTTAAGGATATTGAGGTTTCTGCACTTTAAGACAAAGAAAAGCAGCAAATGCTTAAATTTGACGACGTAAAATCATCTTTTTTTTGGCATTTTTGCTGTAAAAAAAACACCTAAATGATCAATTGATGTTGCTGCAGATTCATTTTCTATCTACTTATTGTTGCAACTCTAAACATTTCAAATACTAGTACAAATACCTCGACGTAGTATTTAATTAAAGTACTTGGGTAAATGTGCTTTGTGACTCTCTTCCTCCAGGCCTGTTTTTTTTTTTTTCTTCTTTCATTCGGCTTCTTTAAGTAGAAGAGTTGATTCTAATGAAAAGTAAAGTCAGTATTCCCCTGAGCTCTGTTAGGCGGCCTCGGAGTTTAACAAATTAAACACGCACTTGCAAACACACATACACACACACACACACATACACACACACACACACACACGTGCACGTACGCTCTTAACCGCCTCCAAGTTTAGCTCTCCGTGTTCATTATTAATCTCTCTTCCGGCTTGTCTTTTATTCATGCTAACTAAAGTGCAGCGCCTGCCAGCAGCTATAAACTGCAAGACCTCCATCACAGCCGCCACATCCATCCCCAAAAAATATAATCTAACCCATCTGCTCGGGAAGAAAAGAAAAAAAAGAATAGAAAGGGACACTGGGAAGAGATGGACGGCTGAGTGGCCATGACAACACTGACAGCCCCGTGGCCATGGCGACGGGCTCAGCTGATCTTTTTCTCAGCGGGCGCTATGGGAACGGGATTCATCCATCCTGGGATTCCACAGTCATTTAGCATAATGCAATATTAATGTGGCGCTGCGCTGCCACATAACTCCTTCCCCGAAAACCGACCGGCTGTTTAATGCATGAGACAGAAATTCAGTTTGAGTGCAGAGCTCGGCTCGTTTCATTTATGAATTCGTTTGTTTGCGTGTGTGGTCCAAATCCATTTATTTATCTGCCTCAAAAGTTCCACCCGCTTGATAAATCACCGGTGTGTCTTTGCACGCTGACACACTGTGTGAGAGGAAGTGTGCGTGTAGAGGGGAGAGGAGACTCAAGAGGAAACTGGACATGATTTCACAATAAGGGAGAGGGACGGAGTTAAGAAGCTAAGACACTAATGATTCATGTTTATACCAGGCGAAGAGTTCCAGTCCTCTGAAATGAGGCCAACGCGGAAGTAACTTAAAACGGCATTCTATCAAAAGGCCACCAGGGGGCGGCCGTTTTGGTGTCAAAAGGACTTCCGTCTCTATACAAGTCAATGGAGAATTCACCAACTTCTCACTTGATTTCTATACTCAGTAAACGTTTTCAAAATGTGTTTATGGTCTCAATCGCTAGTTTAAAGCCTTCTTCAATGCAGTATGATGTTCTTTGTGAAATTTTGGCCTCCCTGATTTTATATGTGACGATAAAGCAGGGTATGCATTAGGGCGTGGCTACGTCGTGATTGACAGGTTGATTGGTTCACAGGTTCAGGAGGGCGCCTCATGCTCCTCCTGATGCCCATATAAGTAGAATCCGTGTTTTTATTTTTCCCAGCATGCACCTGACATTTTCAAGATGGCGCTGCTCAGATCCGAAACTATTGGCCTCCGAGCAGCAGTCCACAAACCAACGGGTGACGTCACGGATGTTAGGTCCATTTCTTATATACAGTGTATGGTTTATACGCATATGACTGACTACAGCATTATGATTTTGAGCCTGCTGGATGTCTAAATGAGCCTGAACAAGCAGCGATTTAAAGAAATAATAGTTCAGCTGCAAGAAATCACAATAACAATCTTGTAAAGCTTCCTTGTCACATATCAGGAACTACCAAGTTTGCATGTATTTAACTTGTGTTGATGATATTCTTTATTTATATATATCTCTTTTTTCTCTGCTCTGATAGAGTAAGGAGATCATCTTTCAGCTTCAGGAAGATCTGATGAAGCTTCTCAATGAGCTTTACACCGTAAGTGAGACATTTTTTTTACTCTAGTATTGTGCTATAATCTCTTGATAAGCCAGGTGAGACTCATTCTGGTTCTCGAAGACGCAGTTTCTCAAACTGCTTGACTAAAATCAACACAGTTCAGGCTAAAATGTCTTTTATATTTGGTCTTAAAGCCTGCAGACGCCATGTGAAACAAGGGTGTGTCTGAAATCACCTCTTATTAACCAAAAAAATGAGATTTGTTACCAATATATATAGAAGAATGTAGAACATCACCAGTTTTATCCTTTTTAAAGTATGTTTTTCTTGTCCAGGATGATTTTAGAAACAAGGAAAGGAAAAGTCAAGCTTAAAATGCATCAAATTCAAAAGTTTTTTTTTCATTCTGGGCCGTTATAAACTTCTGATTTTGGTCTGATATTATTTGTCAGGTCTGCAAAGAGCCTTGAAGGAGAAAATGTGTTGATTTTGGCCTTAAAAGCGTCTTGTCTAAACACTAGAAATCAGATTAGAGCGGACCTGATAACCTTGGCTGCAGTGTTCACGGTCCTGAGTTATTATGTGCTGCCGTTGCCTAGGTGATAAAGACGTACCACATGTACCACGTGGAGACGGTGAACGCTGAAACCAAGCTGCGGGATGCGGAGCGTCAGGAGGGCCGCGTGAAGGGCGTGACGGTGACGGGTGGAGGGGGGGAGCCTGTGTTCGGCCTGCGGATAGAAGAGCGCCATCAGAGACGCAACGCTGCCCGCAAGATGGAGAAGATGAGAGAGAAGGTACGCGGTGCAAAGAATGGCAAAGAAATGCAAAGAAAATATATATCATTTTATCTTTTCATGTCTCTTTCTTCTTCTTCTTTTTAGAGGAAGGCAAAGTACTCAGAGAACAAACTGAAGACTCTTAAAGCCAGGAACGAGTATCTACTGACTCTGGAGGCAACTAACGCCTCCGTGTTTAAATACTACATCCACGACCTGCCGGATATTATAGACGTGAGTATAAACAAGCAGTCTGTTTATCACCAGAGAGAAGTTATTAAGAGGCTTGTTAGCTTAAGTTTAAGTTAGTTTAAGTTTGCGTTTGTTTAAGCTAGTTTAAAATTGTTTAAGTAAAATTTTGTTAGTTTAAGTTTAAGTTAGTAGAATGTGAAGTTAGTATACATTTAAGTTCATTTAAGTTCATTTAAGTTTGAGTTTAAGTTAGTTTAAGTTTAAGTTAGTAGAAGTTGAAGTTAGTATACACCATTTCTGCTCTGACTGGTTTCTTCCCCATAGCAACAGCGGCCGAGGCTCAGAGGTATTGTTGTGCTTTTGAGCCGTCTGCCATGAAAAATGACAATGGGGACAAGTTTTAATAATTAAAAAGCTAGTTGTCATAACATAACATGATCCAGGATAGTCCTGTCTAACTGAGGATATTATTCAAAAAAAAAGAAAAGAAAGAAAAGACTCTATCCAGCAAAGATTATCATCCCCAAAATATATGCAGAGTGATGTCTGTTATCTCCAACACTGTGAAAACATGTGACGTTTCTCTCCTCCTTCTGTTCCCTCGTTCTCTCAGTGCTGTGACCTAGGGTACCACTCCAGTCTGAGTCGGGCTCTGAGGACTTACCTATCAGCCGAACTGAGCCTCGAAGCCTCCAGACGGGCGGGTCTGGAGGTGCTGGAGGGGGCGGTGGAGGGTCTGGACCCCGCCCGAGACAGGCAGCGTCTGCTGGGCCTTTACCCCACGGCCTTCTGCCCTCCGCAGCGCTTCGGCTTCCAGTCTCACATGGGCGACACAGTCAGTACATCTGTTTAGAGACGCAGAACAGAAAGTCCACATTTAAACATTTGGTCACATCTTCTGATTATTATGAAATATTATGACAAAATGTTGTATTCTTAATTATCTTTCAGGAGAGAATTAGTGTTATAACTCTCCTTTACATAGCAGAAAGCCTTTCTCACAGTCTGAATGTGTATAAGACATTTGAGTCTGCATCATTTAATTAATTGAAAGTGTGTTTTAATATTTGTAAACTTGCTCCACTGAATTTTAGCCTGAACTCTGACTAGTCCTCAATCCTGTGGTCAAAATCTTCTTTTAAGACTTTAATTTGTGATAAACTGTCAAAGTACTATGAGTCTGCGGCCAACAATGATCAATAATTATCATTATCAATATGTTTGATACTTATTTTCTTCATTAATTGATCAATTTTTCAATGTAAAAAACACAAAACATGTTTGCTATCAAAGAAAACTGAGAAAATGAGTGAATATTCACATTTTAGAGGCTGATATAAAGGATTTTTTGACATTTTTGCTTATTTTGATTATCAAAATTGTTGCCACCTTCTGTCAAATAATTAATTAATTAATTAATTAAAGCTCCAGAGCATGGTGTTGTATAGTGGGGGTGAATAGGAGGTTATTCCAGCCATGACTGTGCACCATTAAACTAAATGTTACTCTTCTTGGTAAGAAATGCTCTCAAGGTTTATGTGGATGAAAACGTTTTATATTCCGAAAGATTTTCTGATTGTTGTTGTTGTTGTTCTACTTCCTGTCAGGTGACCCAGATTGCCTCCCAGCCGCAGGTCCAGGCTGAGCTCACCCTTCGCCTCACACAGCTCCAGACCCGCCTGGCGTCTCTGAAGATCGAGAACGAAGAGGTCAGTGTGTGTGTGACACTAATGATTCATGTTTATACCAGGCGGGGAGTTCCGGTCCTCTGAAATGAGGCCAACGCGGAAGTAACTTAAAACTGCATTCTATCCAAAGGCCACCAGGGGGCGACCGTTTTGGTGTCAAATGGACTTCCGTCTCTATACAAGTCAATGGAGAATTCACCAACTTCTCACTTGATTTCTAACCTCAGTAAACGTTTTCAAAATGTGTTTATGGTCTCAATCGCTAGTTTAAAGCCTTCTTCAATGCAGTATGATGTTCATTTGGGACATTTTGGCCTCCCTGATTTTATATGTGACGATAAAGCAGGGTATGCATTAGGGCGTGGCTACGTCGTGATTGACAGGTTGATTGGTTCACAGGTTCAGGAGGGCGCCTCATGCTCCTCCTGATGCCCATATAAGTAGAATCCGTGTTTTTATTTTTCCCAGCATGCACCTGAAATTTTCATGATGGCGCTGCTCAGATCTGACACTATTCGCTTCCAAACAGCAGTCCACAAACCGAGTCAATTAATGTTATTTGGTGTCTGTAAATGCTGCGTTTTATTTCCACAACCCAGACATATCTAGTTTATTATCAAAGAGGATTAAAGAAAACCAGAAACATTTAGGAATCAGAGAAATTTGCCTTTTATTTGATCAAAAAATGACTCAGAACAGGCGATTGAGCAGCTTTAATTGAATCACTGAGTTGACTTTTGAGTTTTTTAGCTGCGTCATTATGTTCAGAGTAACGCAACATGACATCATGACAGGCTGTAAACTTTTACAGAATCTTGTCTGACCTAAATACATAACTGATGAAAACAGAGGGAAGTCCGCTGAACTACTTTTGAACCAAACGCTGTTTGAACCTCTTTTACTCTCCAGTGTGGTCGACTCAGTCAGCAGGAGAGAGAGATTTCATAACTGATATCTGATACTTTCCCATCACAGATAATGAACAACAGCTTTAACATTAGTCTTAGAGGTAAAACATGAGACTTATGTAAGGTTGAAGTCTCTCCCTCCGCCTCGGAAGTGCCAACTGTAATGCTGCGTTTCATGTAGCTCAAAGGTTGGAAGTCTGAGCTGCGAACGACGTCACACCCAAGTTTGAATTGTCAGAAAGTCAGTTGTAGCGAGGTTAGCTACTGATAGCAATACCAGTTAATAATAAAAATGCAATTTCGCAGAATTTTGCGCATACAAACAGCGTAGCGTTGGACAGCGCTGTGTGTGTACGACTGATTTAATGAGACACAGATAAGACGAATCAGCTAATAAACAGGATATTACTACAACTTTAACACTGTTGATGCACGCAGCTGCCATTTTGGATTTTGAGGTCAAGGCTGGTGAAGTTTGTCTGATGTTTCCAGTCATGAATCCGACTTCGACGGAGCGTTTCCAGTTGAGATTTCTAACTGGGAGTTCAGAAATACAACTGGAACGCACCATAAGTCAACTGTAAACATCCAGAGTTGGAGACGGCCTTAATCCATGTCATCTATAGTCTTGCCGTTGTTCATTTGAAAAGTCAGAGACAGCTACAAAATTTTAATATCTATACCAAAGGAAAACAGCAAACAAAATAGATGGATTACCTGCAAAGAAACGGAGATTTGTAACACTGATTTGTGTCTTGCTGCTAAATGAACTGTGTTGTTATGAACTGAAAGATGAGGACTCCAAACTGTTTCCGTTTAAGTAGTCGGCTGGAAGAATTTATTGATTTAATTGGGAAGGAAAGAGCAGCGGCTACACTCAGGCACCTTGATCTGTAAAATACAATAAGGTCATACTTGAACTTCTTACTGGCTTGTGTGTAATGGCAATGTTTTTCTAATGATCTTTTATTGGGGAAATAAAGGGATATGTATTTATATTTATATTGTATTTATTCATGCCTACTCCCCCTCCCCCCCTTTTTGTTTGTTTTAGGTTTGTATGTCCAATATGTCGTAATAATAAAAGACACAAAGTGGGATTATTTTACTAAAAAGACTGTAAATGTGACAGATGTCCACTTAATATGAGTGATTTAGGCTCCTGAAGCCTCATATAAGGGTAAGGGTAACAGTATTCTTGTAATAAATGATAAAAAAATATAATAAAATAAAATACTACATACAATAAACAATAAATAATATCCAAAATAATCTGCAATGTTCCTGGGATTAAACAGTAGGGACAATTTTTAAATACATTTCCCCCTATTACTCACATTGTAAATGCATTATGAAAAAACCCTCTAATGGTACTGCAAGAAAAACATGTTTTAATGTTCATATAGGCATCTGATTCTTGTTAAATCTATCTCTATTTTAATAAAAAAAAAACAGGCCCAGAGCTGCATGTGTATCCATTTCTCCATCTTAAAACAACACTGAACTGATCCTGTAGGGCAGGATGGCTCTGCAGGCTCTGCATGATCACTCGACTGAACACCTAAATAAATGTCATTACTGCACACGGCTTCATGGATCACGAGCTATGAATTATGAATTTTGTAATTGTTTTTAGGGTGGAGTTGCTTCTCCCACAATGCTCGATGAAGTGTGAGCGTTGGAGCACAGCAGCTCTGTTTATGTACACCACATATGCAAAGCGTGTTTCTATTTACAGCAAGGATAATGGGCGTAATAGTGTTTTTATTTGTTTATGATAATCTGGGCGTGTTTGTGTCTACGTGTGTGTGTGTGTGTGTGTGTGTGTGTGTGTGTGTGTGTGTGTGTGTGTGTGTGTGTGTGTGTGTATTGGTACGTTGCATAGACGTGCAGATGCAGCTCATTAATACAGACTCCTTCAGCGTTTTTATGCCCTTCAGGCTGAGTTAACAGCTGCCCTCTGTGCACACAACACTCCAGTCGGCTCCCCAGCAGCACTGAGGAGACTGCAGCATCAAGTCGCCTTCAGATGGCACATGTTTATGTCTAGAGGGGACATCTGCTGCATCATCGCCCCCATTAAAACAGCATAAATTACCATAAACTTTGTGTAAAGTTTAGGACTGTCGGAAATACATTTTAATTTATCGTCAGTGAGGTTTTTCAGTCACCGGTTCTGGTTTGTAGTAGTAGTAGTAGTCCGTTTGGATTCAGCCAGTATTACACATTTTGATGGTGATGTAACATTTTTAAAGCAAAAAAAAGTGTTATAAAGTCCACTCTGAAAGCTTCATCTGCTTTTCTTCTGCACATTCTCCTAATATGCTACATAAAATAAAGAAAATATAAATAAAAGGTGTGAAAGGTTTGATTGTAGAGTTGGACCATGATGTCATAGAAACTTTTACTTCCTGTTGTCTTCTCGTCAATCATGCAACTTTTGTCTCCCGGGTCAATTATGGTCAATAGGCCTCATTTAAATGAAATTATACCTCATTTTTGGGTTTAAAGAAAAGCAGAAATGATTAATTATTTTAATTAAATTTAAGATCAGAGGAATGTATTCAGCATACAGTTTCGAAACCATTTTAAATATACCTACAGTGTATTTAAGTGCACTTATACAAATAATAACTTGTTAAAATATACATTTAGTATTTTTGTTGGTTTTATGTCATTTGCACCATCGTTAACCAAAAGTAAGACTGAATGCTCCTGAAAATGTCAAATGGTGTAACCACAAAAGAATGATAAATATTACATATTTTATCACCTACAGTGTATTTAAGTGGACTTATACTAATATTTACTGTAAATGTTTCCTGATCTCCATGGTTACCAGAGTAAATGTAATATTTAGAACAATTGTATTCCATTACCTTTATTTAATATAAAGTTATAATGTAAGATCATGCCAAACTAGTTGATATGGTGTTTTATTGTGAATTTACTGTTTTGAAGCAAGTTGAATTATTTGGTACAAAGTTTTTATGGTTACACCACTTAGACATTTTTACCATAATCCTCTAATATATTCTCTCAAAATGGATTAAAAGCAGAAATGTGATGCTGGGTCCATTAAAAAAAGTGTGTCTCCTTCCAGGTGAAGAAGACCTGGGGTGCGACTCTGACGACCCTGCAGGACATGACGGTGCTGGACGACTACGACGTCTCCCAGAGCTTCACCCACAGCCCGTCGTCCGAGTCGGTCAAGTCCAGCGTGTCGGACGGCTACTTGAACAAACCCAGCCTGGCCAAGAAACGGGCCAACCAGCAGGAGACGGAGCTCTTCTACTTCACTGTGAGAGAAAACACAACACTCAAATATTCATATTTAACCCTCCTGTTGTCCTCGAGTCAAGGAAGGAAGGATGGAAGGAAGGAAGGAAGGAAGGGAGGAAAGAAAGATGGAAGGAAGGAAGGAAGGAAGGAAGGAAGGAAGGAAGGAAGGAAGGAAGGAAGGAAGGAAGAAAGAAGGAAAGAAGGAAGGAAAGGATGGAAGGAGGGAAGGAAGGAAGGAAAGGAGGGAGGAAAGAAGGAAGGGAGGATGGAAGGAAGGAAGGAAAGGAGGAAGGAATGGAAGGAGGGAGGAAGGAAAGAAGGAAGGAAGGAAAGAAGGAACAGTCAAAACAGACGGGGTCAATTTGACCCGGGAGGACGACACGAAGGTTAAAAGCGACGCTAGTCAGCTTCTGTATTATTTTTTAATTATTTTTAATCCACAGAAATTTCGCGAGTATCTGGAGGGGAGTAATCTCATCTCCAAACTCCAGGCCAAACACGACATACTGAAGAAAGCCTTAGCAGAAGGTGAGATATACGGACACTATATTTATAATACACACAGTAATCAGCATTTCTTTCTTTTTTTAAAGCTTCTCTCTCTCTTTTTATTGTCTTTATTGTCAGGATATAAAGCTGAACTGCTGACTACCAGGTAAGGTGTTATTTCTTGTCACGGTGCATATTTTTCTTATCAAGGTTGATAATAAGTGTTATTTCCCTTCACACCGCTTCAGTTTGAGCTCTGTGAAACACTTTCTCTCTCTCTCTTTCTTTCTCTCCCTCTCTTTCTTTTCCTTCTGCTCATTCCAGTCGTGGGCGGAAGAACTCCCACAGCAAGCACCAGGTAGAGTTTCACTTCTATCAGGCTCCAGGTTGTTTGTCTTTGTGGTGATAGCTGATAGGAGATAACTGAGAGGAATATGGGGATTATTTCATTTACACTGCACACTATTTTCCAAAATTGGCATTGTTAAAAGGGGACATATTATGCTTTTTGTGACTTTTTGGTTACTTTAATATATGTTATAATGTCGGATATCTATGGTAAACATGGTCAAACTTCCAAAAAATAAGGTTAACATGTAAAAATGGCGTCATATAGTTTGTACTTTCTCATAAATGTCCATCCGTTCTGTGGCCTTTGCTTCCAAGATTTGGGCTCAATCGTTTATATTTTGAGTAAAGATGGAGAAAAAAAGAAGTGAAATCCTTCTACTATGCTACTAGGCTCAGCAGGGGTGGGGGGAGGGGGGTCCTTAAAGAGACAGGAGCTGAAACGGCTTGTTTCATACAGAGGCTGAACTGAGGGGCTGCATAAAGGACCAGTAGAAGATAAAGAAGGAGGTTTTTTTTTCTCTAAATCATGCAAAGATATTCCAGTAGAGCCCCAGAATATAAATATAGAGCTGGAGATGTGCACGATAGTTAGAGTAGGGGTTTCTAGCACAACTTCGCCTACTTGTAAGATGCACAGAGAAGGAAAAATAGTCTAAAAAAGGTCAAAGATCTAAAAGTAGTTGTAGCCCAGTTGTATAGTTAGAGCGACGTGTTTCAGCTTTTGGCCTTCAGCAGGGTCGAAACGCTTTATAACAGAATCACAAAACACCTTTTAAATTTATGACTTATGGTTCTCTTTGGTAGTCTGCTGCTTCTGATGTCTCCACCTTTAAATAATTGACTCACAATAATGTGACAAGAATCAGAACAAACCACTTGATGAGATTTATATTCAGTAAGCAAAATCAGAATCAGGTAATATGTATATTAACAAATTATAAAGCAATCAATGAAATGACTAATCGTGTACCTGACGACGTGTTTTACAGGATTCAACCAAAGCCATACCTTTGCTTGTGGAGAGCTGCATCCGCTACATCAACCTACATGGTGAGTCCAACGTTATTGGCACTGAGTTGAAGCTGTTATTGAGGAGAAATATAAAGTGTGTTCAAGTGAGGTCTTGTTTATTGTTTTTACAAGAAACCAGTTTGTATGTGTTTATTACAGCTGCAAAGATTAGGCAATTACTCAATTGTTTTGGCAATTTAAGCAAATATGCCAAAGAGGACAACAGGAGGGTTAAGAACCTGGAACCATCCCAGGTTCTTAACCCTCCTGTTGTCCTCGAGTCAAGGAAGGAAGGGAGGAAGAAAGAAGGAAAGGAGGAAGGAGGGGAATAAGGAAGGAAGGTAGAGGGAGGAAGGGACGAAGAAGGAAGGAAAGGAGGAAGGAAAGGAAGACGGAAGGAAAGAAGGAAGGAAGCAAGGAAGAAAAGGAGGAAGGAAAGGAGGGAGGAAGGAAGGAAAGGAGGGAGGGAGGAAGGAAGGCAGGAAGAAGGAAGGAAAGGAAGAAAGGGAGGGAGGAAGGAAGGATGCAAGGGAGCAGAAGGAAGGAAATGAGGGAGGAAGTAAGGGAGGAAGAAGGAGGGAAGGAAGGGAGGAAAGAAGGAAGGAGAGAGGGGGGAGAAAGGAAAAGAGTAAGGGAAGAAGGAAGGAAAGAAGGACAGAGGAAAGTAGGAAGGGAGGAAGGAGGGAGGGAAGTAAAGAGGGAGGGAGGAAGGAAGGAAGGACAGAAGGAAGGAAGAAAGGGGGATGGATGAAGGAAAGAAGGAGAGAAGGAGGGAGGGAGGAAGGACAGACAGAAAGAAGGGAGAAAGGAAGGAAGGAAGGGAGGAAAGAAAGAAGGAACAGTCAAAACAGACGGGGTCAATTTGACCCGGGAGGACGACGGGAGGGTTAAATATGTTTCTAATGTAAAATCTGCTGCTTTTCTCTCTGACATGACAGTAAATTTAATATATCTTCAGGTTTTCGGATTGTTTACTGGACAAAACGAGACATTTAATTACGCCGTAGGATCTCGTGTTCGGTGATGTTTCACAATTTTCTAGGTTAACCGAGAAAGTAATCGTTTAAGGAGGTTTAATGTAGCTTCAGAATTCAATCAGGGAGGGAAAATACATTCATTAGAGAGATGAAATGCTTCACTGACGCAGAAGCAGAGAATAAAAAATCCAAGTCCAACCTGATGTGAAGGAAGGAAAGGCACTCAGACTCGATTGAAAAATAAGGAAGCTTCCTACATTTCTGTCAGTTTCTTTTCAATCAATTAAAACCACTTAAACTCCAAACTCATTGTGCTCTCGACAGGTCTTCAGCATCAAGGCATATTCCGGGTGTCGGGGTCTCAGGTGGAAGTCAACGACATCAAGAACTCCTTCGAGAGAGGTGAGAGGTCGACCGGAAGGCGGTGACCGTGAAGGCGACCATGTGAGGATGTGATTGACTCGTTTGTCTCTCGTTCCAGGTAACGACCCGCTGATCGACGAGGAGAGCAACCACGACATCAACTCGGTGGCTGGCGTGTTGAAGCTCTACTTCAGGGGTTTGGAGAACCCGCTGTTCCCCAAAGACAGGTTCAATGACCTCATCTCCTGTGTCCGTAAGTACCACCGTCTGTTTACTGCCGATGTGATAAATAAGGGTTGGCAAGATGAGCAAATCAAAAATATATTAAGAGATTATCTTAAAAGCAGCATCAGGTTTGTTAAAATGTATTTTTGTCGGTTTTATATCATTTGAAATGACATTTGCACCATTGTTTAACCAAAAGCAAACTGAATGCTCCTGAAAATGTCAAATGGTGTAACCACAAAAGAATGATACATATTACATATTTTATCCACTTAGTAAGAAAGAAAGAAAGAAAGAACACAGAGTAGGAGGAAAGAAAGAAAGAAAGAAAGAAAGAACACAAAGTAGGAGGAAAGAAAGAAAGAAAGAAAGAAAGAAAGAAAGAAAGAACAAGAAGCAGGAGGAAAGAGAAAGAAAAAGAAAGAAAGAAAGAAAGAAAGAAAGAAAGAAAGAAAGAAAGAAAGAAAGAAAGAAAGAAAGAAAGAACAAGAAGCAGGAGGAAAGAGAAAGAAAAAGAAAAAGAAAGAAAGAAAGAAAGAACAAGAAGTAGGAGGAAAGAAAGAAAGAAAGAAAGAAAGAGAGAAAGAAAGAAAGAACAAGAAGTAGAAGGAAAGAAAGAAAGAAAGGCAGGTGTAACCACAGTAGAATGATAAATATTACATATTTTATCACCTACAGTGTATTTAAGTGGACTTATACTAATAATTACTGTAAATGTTTCCTGATCTCCATGGTTACCAGATTAAATGTAATATTTAGAACAATTGTATTCCATTACCTTTATTTAATATAAAGTTATAATGTAAGATCATGACAAACTAGTTGATATGGTGTTTTATTGACAATTTACTGTTTTTAAGCAAGTTGAATTATTTGGTACAAAGTTTTATCACCTACAGTGTATTTAAGTGGACTTATACTAATCATTACTTCATTGTAAGTTCCTGATTTATACATTCCCCAGTTTGCATTATAATCAAACACTGGATCTCTGAATACACTGAATAATCCTCAGCCCACACGCTCACTTTTCCTCCTCAGTTTTTTATCTTTTGTCTTTTGTTTCTCTTTCGGTGTCTCTTTTGTCTTTTCTGAAACTCATCTCCTCCGCAGTAGAGACACCGAGCCGGCTGCTATTTTGCCGTCGTGTTACAGACACCCTGGTTGACGTCTTGACTGTTTCGGGTGTGTTTATTCTTCCTCTTCTTCTTCTTCTTCTTGCTGCAGGAATAGAAAACCTGTACGAGAGAGCGCAGTGCGTACGTAAGATCCTGCTTGGTGTCCCGAGGGCGACGCTGGTGGTGATGCGTTACCTGTTTGCCTTCCTCAACCAGTGAGTATCCCACAAAACGACAAAAAAAGCCCTTCTAGTGTCATGATAATGGGCCCCATTTCTTTCCATTTTCCCACGTGGTTTTAAAACTGAGGATAGGTGGGGAAAGGCTGTAAACCTCTCTCGTAGTGAAGGAGGGACAGAAGTGCACATTTAAAAGCATGCCATGATAAAATACTGAGCTCATTTCATCTCTTGCAGCCCTCTTAAATAAATATAGCATGAGAGAGCGGCGAGGGATGGAGAGGCGGGGAGGTGTGAGCGGAGAGTGTGATGTGCAGGTGTGATGTACCAAGCTGAATGTATCGGTGCGTTTATTGAGCAGGGCTGCGAAGTGCTGCGTTTCAGCTCCAGTGTTATTAAACCGGGGAGCTTCACTGTATTTGTATTTCTGTCAGTATTTAACTTCCAGGTCCTGTTAAAAGGTTGATGGCGAAATCCCAAGATGCATTAACACAGACTGAATGTGAAAGAGTGAAGCGTTTATTAGGACTCACATTTTTAAAGCTGTAAAGTTATTACATAATGAGCCGTAATTGTGTCACAGTTGGCAGGAAATCTGGTAGAAAGACTGAAGCTGTGTCTCAAATCTGTTAGTACACTGTGGACTTACTTGCATAGTGTGTAAATTTGGCGTTGTTACCATAGACTTTATATAAGAAATGGACGTAACATCCGTGACGTCACCCATTGGTTTGTGGACTGCTGCTCGGAGGCCAATAGTTTCGGATCTGAGCAGCGCCATCTTGAAAATGTCAGGTGCATGCTGGGAAAAATAAAAACACGGATTCTACTTATATGG
The DNA here is from genome assembly GCF_963691925.1 of Scomber scombrus. NCBI lineage: Eukaryota > Metazoa > Chordata > Actinopteri > Scombriformes > Scombridae > Scomber > Scomber scombrus. The sequence continues at coordinate 21,080,618 of NC_084991.1, forward strand.
GCATCAGGAGGAGCATGAGGCGCCCTCCTGAACCTGTGAACCAATCAACCTGTCAATCACGACGTAGCCACGCCCTAATGCATACCCTGCTTTATCGTCACATATAAAATCAGGGAGGCCAAAATGTCCCAAATGAACATCATACTGCATTGAAGAAGGCTTTAAACTAGCGATTGAGACCATAAACACATTTTGAAAACGTTTACTGAGGTTAGAAATCAAGTGAGAAGTTGGTGAATTCTCCATTGACTTGTATGGAGACGGAAGTCCTTTTGACACCAAAACGGTCGCCCCCTGGTGGCCTTTTGATAGAATGCAGTTTTAAATTATTTCTGCGTTGGCATCATTTCAGAGGACCAGAACTCCCTGCCTGGTTGTTACAAATCAAACACAGCCGTTGCACTCTTAACGGAAATGATGATTAACTAGTTATCATCACAGATTTGCTAAATTAACCCAATAAACCTACTGATGGCTTATATCTAACAACAGTATAGTGGTGCTTAGAGCTAAAAACACACGTATAATTTACATTTGTATAACTCAGCGATGTTCACCATAGCTACAACGTCCTTGGCGACCATTTCCTGTTTGAAAAGTGATGGTTAAAGTGCAAAGTGCTGCATTTTCCCATACTTCTCAGTGTGGATGCACTCAGAATATTAAGAAGTGTAAGTACAGAAGATTTGAGACACAGCATGAGTTCTTTCTGCAGAGGAAGAGGAGTTAATGTTTTAGATCCTTGTCAGCTTCTTATGTAGACATGTTTTTCCTCTCAGAAGGTTTCGTTCATCTAGAAAGCTGAAAAAGTTTCATCATTACAAAAGCTGATCTTTCTGAAAGCTTCTCATGGATGCAACTGGGCACTAAATGGTAGAAAAGTGCCTGAAAAAGCAAATGTGGACATCTCTCAGTCTTTTAAAGTAATTAAACCCACATTTTATACACATGTTGCTCAATGTATAACCATAACATGAACAATTCTGCAATATGAATCCTCACACGTTCATTTCACACATTTACACTCTTGAGATTCTTGTTTCAGACCCATCGTTCTATTTATTACACTGACAGCATCGTTTCTGACTTGAGGCTAAACGTCAGCACTCATAGATGTTTTCTGAGTAAAATACACGATGTAAGCTGCTCTGTTTGTTTTTTGATGCAACATCTGACACATTTGTGCAGCAGCACATCTACCAAACATGTCAAACTGTCAACTGTCACGTCTTTGAAGTTAAAGGTCTTTCCCACAGCACACGAAGGCACCACAGCGTCCCGACATCTTTGAGCGGTCTCGTATAATGTTTAAACAAAATATCCAACATGCAATATCCACCAGTAAAGAAGAGCAAACAGTGACTTTACTGTTTATGTTGTCAAGTAAATAGCAGCACCAGAATGACGGAGTGAAGAAAATGCTTAATCTTAATCTGGTTAATCTGTAGGAAACTGCTTTTGAACGCTTTATTCTGTAAGAAACAGGAAGAGGATATTAATGGTATTTATGTCCTTTGCATCCTGATGGCAGAATATTTGTTGCTGAGGAAGATGTTTGGGTTTCATTACTCCGCCTAATGCCACAGCTCAGGATAGATTGATTAACACACATTAAATGACCATTGTTGAAAATATTCAGCATTAAAATGTGTGAAAACCTGAGCTCGACTTCATGAAATGTACACATTTAATGTAAGGGCAAATAGCCGATGTTGAGCTACATGTTTTCTGAAGTTAACTGAATTTTAAAAGACGTGATCACCACTAATATTAGTAGATATGAGCAGCTGAGCGGAGATCATATTGTAAAGAAATTATGAATGGAAACTGGGATGTTATCATATTTAATCTAAAACAAGTTTTATTGGCATGAAGATAACAAATAAATGGTAAATGGACTGTACTTATAAAGCGGTTTTCTAGTCGTTATGACCACTCAAAGCGCTTTTACACTACATGTCACATTCACCCATTCACACACATTCATACACTAATAGCAGGTCCTACCATACCACCAAACTAACACTCATACACCATTGGGGCAGCCGTAGGCACCAATTTGGGGTTACGTGTCTTGCCCAAGAAAACAATGACATGTGGACTGGAGGAGCCAGGAATCAAACCACCAGTCTTCCAATTGGTGGACGACCTGCTCTACCTCCTGAGCCACAGCCGCCTCTAAATATAAATTAAACAAATATCAGCAAACGGATCCATTTTTTAAAAAAAAGTGTTTATTTGTCAGGGTACTAGGTACTATGAAGTAATGGAAAAGGTTGTTCCTGGTACCGAACCAAGCGCTATAAGGTGATGGGTTCATCCAGATTAGTGGAGACTTGTGAGCCATACATACACAGTACATTATATTATCATCATCTAGGGCTGGGCGATATGGACAAAATCAAGTATCACCATATTTTTGACCAAATACTTCGATATCGATATTGCAACGATAATGTAGAGATGACTGTTGATGCTTTCACAAAATATTTACACAATTACATTTTTGATAAATAATCATCAGTAATGTGGATATAATGAAAAAGTTAAATAACAGAACAGCTAGAGCAGTCTGTTAAGTTCAGTAAATGCAGCATTTAAAACCAGGAAAAGACAATGCTGATGACATATCGCGATATTACGATATCCAAAATCTAAGACGATATCTAGTCTCATATCACGATATCGATATAATACGGATATATGGCCCAGCCCTAGCATCATCTTCCTGTTTTTTATAGTAAATTGTGGTTTCCCCTTCTTGCCCCGCAGCCTTTCCCAGTACAGCGACGAGAACATGATGGACGCAGGGAACTTGGCCATCGTTTTCGGCCCCACCCTCCTGCCCACGCCGGACACGCTGGACCAGGTGGCGTGTCAGGCGCACGTGAACGAGGTCGTCAAAACGGTCATCCTTCACCACGACAACATCTTCCCGGACACCAAGGAGCTGCCGGGGCCGGTTTATGAGAAGTGTATGACGGGAGACCAGTACTGGTGAGGCTCTAAAAAGACCCCCCCCCCACCACCTTTCATTCATATTCAGTTACTTCATTAGTCACTAATCATCTAATTAGAATATCCTAATGTTATTAGTATTCTTCTGTGTAACCTGCTTCCTATTTCCACAGAGATTAACCTTTTGAACCCTGATTTATTATCCTGGGAGCTCCAAGTCAGAATAAGAAAATTCGACAAAATCACACATATACTGGTTTTATATGTAGATGGGTGACAAATGACAGGAAACTTGTACTGGATTAACAACACACGGGGAGGTGGGTAATTAAATATCCACTGTGCTTCTCTGTAATTTAAGTCATTTGCACTTTAAATGTAGCAGCAGAAACACAATATGGTCTGTAATAGATGCTGACATTTAGCAGGATAAAGTCAAGAGTCTCCCCAGGGGGCGCTGCAGAGTTAAAGGTGAGGCAAAGATACTTCGTGACATGAATTTGAGTTAAAAATCCTTTGGAAAAAAAAGACATTTGATAAGCTTTTAAGATGGGGTCTAACTCTCCTGGTGATTTTCTTTTCTGGGTCAGTGACAAATAAAGGTTGGCAAGATGAATAATTCAAAAATATCTTTAAATAATAGTTTTAAAAACAGCATCAGGTTTGTTCAAATGTATTTTTGTTGGTTTTATATAATTCGAAATGACATTTGCACGTTTTTTTTTACCAAAAGTAAGAATGCTCCTGAAAATGTCAAATGGTGTAACCACGAAAGAATGATACATATTACATATTTTATCCACCTACAGTGTATTTAAGTGGACTTATACTAATAATTACTAAATGTTTCCTGATCTCCATGGTTACCAGAGTAAATGTAATATTGATAACAATTGTATTCCATTACCTTTATTTAATATAAAAATTATAATGTAAGATCATGCCAAACTAGTTGATATGGTGTTTTATTGACAATTTACTGTTTTTAAGCAAGTTGAATTATTTGGTACAAAGTTTTTATGGTTACACCACTTAGACATTTTTGCCATAATCCTCTAATATATTCTCTCAAAATGGATTAAAAGCAGAAATTTGATGCTGGGTCCACAACAAAAGAATGTGTGCAAGTTATTCATACGTTTATTTTCACATTTTAACCTCGTTAAATTTGACTAAACCACATGGACACTTAAAGACCCCATCAATGACCCTCATCTATCATCATATTGTTTCCCAGATAGGTGTGTGTGATGGTGTTAGCATGTTTCCATCTATCAGATTAACGTTGTTGCAGTAGAAAAACACTTGAAAATACAAAAATGTTGCACAAGACGGACAAGATTTAAATTAGAAGCGGAGCAGCGAGTTCAGTGAAGAACAGTAGATCACTGCAGCTTTAATTATTACGGGGGGTTGGAGGGTGAAAAATGACCCACATAACTTTACGTGCTTCGGACTGGATTAAAATCACTGATGCAGGTAATGTTAAAATCACCGCACACCTCAGTCTTAATGGGGCTGCTATAGTAACAAGTTGCTCAATCGTGGGTGTTTTTTTTGGTTCAAGAGGTTAATGGGTTGATAAGCTGCTTTTTTGCAAGAGTCAAGACACCTTTTAACCCTCCTGTTGTCCTCGAGTCAAGGAAGGAAGGGAGGAAGAAGGAAGGAAGGAGGGAGGAAGAAGGAAGGGAAGGAGGGAGGGAAGGAAAGGAGGGAGGGAGGAAGGAAGGAAGGAAAGGGGGGAGGAAAGGATAGAGGAAGGAAGGAAAGGAGGGAGGAAGGAAGAAAGAAAGAAGGAAAGGAAAGAAGGAAAGGAGGGAGGAAGGAAGGGAGGAAGGAAGGAAGGAAGAAGGAATGAAAGGAGGGAGGAACGGAGGAAGGAAGGAATGAAAGGAGGGAGGATGGAAAGAAGGAAGGAGGAAAGAAAGAAGGGATGAAAGAAAGAGAGAAGGAAGGAAGGAGGGAGGATGGAAAGAAGGACAGAGGAAAGAAGGAAGGAAGGAGGAAGGGAGGAAAGAAGGAACAGTCTAAACAGACAGGGTCAGTTTGACCCGGGAGGACGACATGAAGGTTAAGTGTATTATTAACGCTGCTATACTAAAGGAAAGGATCTGCATCATGCATCTGTTGTCTATTTAATCCATGTTGAGGCTTCTGTCAGTTCTCTGCTATCACAGTGTTGGTGGTGCATCAGTGTTGTTGCTATGGTGACCTGCAGTAACCTTGGGCAGTGGTTTAGCGGTTAAACCAGGACTGTGTTTGACGTGAAGAAATAATGTGTTAGTTAGTAGAAACCTGCCAGCCAATCAGAGATGAGTATTAAGGAGGGTTTTTTCCTCATTTTTTAATATTTAACATGTTACTGAATACATATATTGATTTTTTTAATCATTTGAAATCAATATATTTTTTTAATATTTAGTAAATAAATCATGATGTGGGCTTATTTGGAGCACATATGAGGCTTAAATGGAGTCACAGTACCAATTAAACCCACTTTATTCATCAAATATCTTTATTTTATATTCCAAAATCTACATGAACTAATGAATACATTTTCAAATGAGAGATAAATGTTGCTTTATAAGAAATGATCTCCCTTATAAATCATGTCAGTATCCATGAAAAACAGCTGGACTTAGATTTTGTTGCTTAATGGGAACATTTACCCTAACAGCTGATCTTAGATCTTAGGAAGGAAGGAAGGAAGGAAGGAAGGAAGGAAGGAAGGAAGGAAGGAAGGAAGGACAGAAGGAGGGAACATTTACACCAACAGCTGAAAAAATTGGTTAGAAAATTATAAAAGTCATCAAATGTAATAAGTTACATTACTTTGATGAAGTCATTGAAATAGTTACATTACTTATTACATTTTAAATAGAGTAACTAGTAATCTGTAACCTATTACATTCCCACAGTAACCTTCCCAACACTGATTAAAACTAAACTCTTGGCTCTTGGTATCTCTGCAGAAACGCTCCTCAGATTCTTGTCTCCATCTGTGCGTCTTCCTCCCTTTTGTTCCCATATTGAATGGACCAGTGTGTCTTATCTTGCCTCTGTGCCTGAGCCTCTCCTCTCCTCTCTCCTCTCTTCTCTCCTCTCTCCTCCCTCCTGCAGCGAGAGTCCGTTCAGCGAGCCGGGAGCGTTGGAGGAGGCCGAGCCCGACGCCGGCACCGAGACCCAGACCAGCGACGAGGGTAAGCGTGACCCCTGACCCCTTCACACAATCGGCCCAGCGGGTCTCCTCACCGCTTCACACACTCCCATCCGCTCCGTCTCCTTGGTGGAGAGAGGTTGCCACGGCAACCGCAGCCATGGAGACACCACCCTCCACACCCCCCCACCCTTTCTTCTCTCTCTCTCTCTCTTTCTGATTTAATAGAAAAACGCCGGATGTGTTTTTTAACCCTCTGAGACATTTGATTGACAAGTTCAGATTCACCTCTATTTTCACTCTTATCTTCATCTCCCCCTTCCCCCTCTACACTACATTTTATTTTCTGGCAGAGGGCGAGGCTGTGGAGGCGGTGGCGAGGTTCGATTACGTGGGCCGGTCGGGCCGAGAGCTCTCCTTCAAGAAGGGAGCGTCCCTGCAGCTCTTCCAGCGTGCGTCACATGACTGGTGGGAGGGGCGCCACAACGGAAACCGCGGCCTGGTGCCTCATCAGTACATCATGGTGAAGGACAGGCGAGTGCACAACAGGATTTACACACACACAGATCATTTATTTGATAGCTTTTACACTGATATACGGTAGATTTATAAAGCACTTTGCACAATTTATTGCTTTGTAGATTTCATTTTAAATGGATAAAACTGCTATTTTAAATCATCAATCTACACTAAATAACCCCTAATGACAAAAGGAAAACATGTTATTAGAAATTAATTATATTCAGATACACATCAGATCAGATTCTTCATATCTATCATATACTTGCTGTCATGCTGTTTGATTTATTTCTTTAATTTTGCCTTTTTTTCTTTCTGTTCTGCCCACAAAACATTATTACTTGTTACACTTCCTGATGTGCCTCATTAAATGTTTTTTTAAAATAATTATTAAGAGTTTAAGGATAGAAGATGTATTGTTGCACAGATTGTAAAGCTCCCTGAGGCCAAATTGTGATATTAGGCTATACAAATTTAAAAAATGACATGATATATAAATATAATAAAGAGTAGAAAAAGACTCTGAATACTTAATTCATTGTAGTTGTTTTTGTTTTTTTATGAATTGCCCAAAATCACAACTCATACATTTGCTTTAAAGGACCGTGCAGCATCCTAAGAGCCAAGAATGGTGTTTTACATAAATGTTATATACAAAAACAAGCAGAATCACACATTGTAGAGGACTGTGTGCTGATTTTAGTGTCATTTGGACTTGATTTAATGAAGGTAAACACAGTGGACGGCCGTGTGTAATGTCTGAGGCTGCAGATGCATTAATATATCAGTCGGTGCTGCCTTCAGGTGCTGCAGGAATTCAGTGTAGTAGTAGTAACCTTTATTTAACCTTATTAGATCTGTAACGGTTTACAATGACATTGAGACAGAGAAAGAAGACGATAGCAAAAACAAATAAAAAGATAATAAATAAATAATATAAAATACAATTATACAAAACAATTACAAGTAAATGAGCTTCTTATACAGTACGAGTCCGAGATACTGTAAGAATAATGTGTTAATTTACAGATCACAGTTCAGACTACAGTATTTAATCTAAATGCAGCTATAAGGTAGAAATGTGTTTAAATTTGAATTATTTGCTGCAAGTATTTACTTTTTTCTTGTGGATAAAATTGACAAAATTAACAGACGAATCTGAGAAATGTATTCTTTCCACAAAAATACTAACAAATCCAATAAACAGGAAACACCCCCCTTCTGCAAAAAAATGAGTTTTGTTCATTTACATTTTTGATTTGACTTTATTTCAATTTTCAACACATTTTTTTTATCATTCTTATTTTCTCTTGCGTGCATCGGTCTCCATATTTTTACCTTTTTTTTGCAATTTGATCTTTATTTTTGTTCCCTCATCGTTCTTTATTCCTTTTCTTTATATTGTCACTTGTTCTGAGTTATTATCTGCTTGTCAATCAACTGTGAAACACTTTAAACCACATTAACCTTTATAAAAATACAGTTTGATTGATTGATTGATCGATTGATTTACAGGTCTGGTCACAATTATCAATCAGAAATAAGCTATTACCACTTTATGGGTAACCAAAAATTATGTTTCAGTAATCTTCTGTCTTATTTTTGTCTTTCTTTGAATGATATAATATATAATTATAGTGGAAACATTATAAAGCATTAATTCCAGAAAGAGAACAGCCTGTTAAACATAAGTGGGCCATTTAATTCATTGACAGGCTGCAGTGATGGGTGGATTTGTCGCTCACTGGATTGCACACCTTGTTGATTAACCGACTTATTGGACTGAGGGAGTCACTAACCGCTATTGATCAGTTAATTGATGATTGGCGTGTTCTGCTCGTCAAGCTCTCCTGTTTCCAGAGTGATTGAGAGTCTGTGTGTCTGTTCAGGGCTGACGTCATGTCCGATACGGTCAGTCAGAAAGCCGACAGCGACGGAGGAAGCAGCAGCACCGAGGACAAGAGGTCCAGGAGCGAACTGAGCTCTCCCACTGACATCAGGCCACCAGAGACCTATAACAGGTCTGTCATGTAAGACAGCGTCCGTTTATCGTGAGAGGAAGAAGATTTGTTGTTTCTTTCCAGCTTGTTCTCTCACCTCTAAAAATACCAGCGAGTTTCATCATGCTGTTATCGCAGCCGTCTCTCATGTGACTCCTTTCTGCCTCTGCAAGCACCAGACACCTTTCACTTTATTACAGTCTCTCCTAGCTTTATATGTATATGGTGAATATGTTTGTGTATATATTTTAACTTTATGAGGATTTGTGAGACATTAAAGAGGTACTGCACGATAAAATGTTGTTTTTTTAGCTGTAAATTAAATGATATTCAATTCAATTCAATTCAAAACACTTTATTTGTCCCAGAGGGGCAATTTAAACGGTGCTGTAATGAAACACATCAACTCTGGTGTTAATATTGACACCAAATTTATAAAAAATCAGCATTTTATTGGGTTGAAAATGGCTCAACTTGTTATCTGCTGTTAAAACTCAGCTTTGAAAAGGCAGATCTGATGTAGAGTAGACTATTCGGGGCTTCTCTGTGTCATGAAATTTATATAAATGATAAAATGATAACGCTTGCCTCTCCCAGCCCCTGCGCTCATTTCCAAATACATCCTCATTGAGAGAGAGACAGTTTTAGCTTCAGGTAGCTAAACAGTGGTGTTGAATCCTCCTCACATCTCTCCCTGCAGCTGTTTAACTCTCCAACTCTCCGGCTGTCTGTTCCTGCAGTCATCAGCTGGTCAAATCTTGATTTTAAAAAACGCTAAGTCAGCCGGAGCTATGTTGAAACTGTCTCGTCAGCTGAGGTTCTGCTGTGGAGCTACTCTGCCGAAACTAAACGACAAAAAATGATGTTTAGATTCAGCTATTGGGTCGGCTGCTGCTCGGAAGCTGCGGTCAGACGTGCTCAGTAATGGCTCCAGTTACACCACCATTGCAAGTGTTAAAAAAAAGATGCAGGAACAGACAGCTGGAGAGATAAAGAGCTGCAGGACGAAATGCGAAATGACTTCTGGGCTGTTCAAATGTCGATGCACCGACTGTTTTCCTTTTGATTATTATTATATGTCGCTGCTGAGCAACTTCTGTCCTCCTGCCTCCCCTCCATCCCTCATCTCAGAGTTAGGCTCAGACCTGGGAGGGTGCAGCTACACTTTATATATTAAAAAAAATCATACTTTTAAAGACCTCAGCGTGCTTCAAACACAGTGCTTTGCTGAATCTCCTGACAGCATCTGAATTCAACACAGCAGAGCTCCTTTAAAGCATCCTGAGGCCTTAACAGTTACAAGGTCTTTTAAAATAAAAAGGGGGAATAAAACTTCAAACATAATCTTGTAGTGAAAACAGTTTTTTGCATTAGTTAACTAGCACAAACTCACCAATTAACCAGCTGAAACCACGATCCTTGCTCACACTTTGTAGAATATGTACAGTTTCAGAGTCCCTGCACGCTGATGCTAAACCTCACTGACCTAACTGACCACAGCTTCTTTTTATGTATCATTACATAACACAGTACATAATACAGTACATAGCGAAGAAATGTGTATTAAAGACTCTTAATTTTCCTCATGATAAAATCCAACTACATTCATATAAAACAAATAATTAATTAATTATGTTTAACTGCTGAACCTATTGTTCTGTGACATGACGACACATCAGCCCAAATAATAAAACTCTTTTCAAATTAGACCCATTAAAACATTTAAAAACATATGTCAGATGTGCAAAAGAAATCATCTAATTTCTCTTGTTGCTACATGTTAAAACAAAGTATGTCCGATCATTCACATTGGCAACAATCGTCCTTCAACTCTGAGTCATTTATGTGGTTGTTTTAATATTATTGCTAAATCGAGCTAATGTTTGTCGACAGCCACCGGAGGAAGAGAACCGACGGTTTATTCCGCCGCCCCCTCGGCCGCTCTAATGACAGCCACTGCCACGGGAACGGGGGCGTGATGGAGCGAAGTTCGCCACCGGTGACGGGTCACTTCAGTCCCAGGGAGCTGCTGCTGGGACGAGGTCAGGGCTTGACCCCGCCGCTCGACAGCCCGGAGCGCCGCCGCCGCTCTGCCGCCGCGGTGACCATGACTGTGAGCCGCCATGATTCGCTGCGGAGGCCAGAGGACACGCCCATCCGACGCTCAAGCAGCGGGCAGCATGGATTCAGTGACTCCCATCGATCCAGAGCGTTGGACCCCGACACGCTGGCACAGGTACACCAACACACACACACACTGATACAGTTAGGACTCAATTTAAGCTGCATTAATAAATTGTAATGTAGTAATACTGAATTATGTGAAATTGCTTGTAGTAACAAACTTAATGACCGACCAACAGCGCAAACTAGAAATATTCAACTTACATGATGAGGAGTAAATCTTAACATTTGAGAAGCTGCAACTAGCAGATATGTGGCATCTTCCCTTCATAAATAACTTAATGTATTAATCAACAAATTCATTAATCAAATAATCATTTCAGCATTACATAGTTATAAACACTTTAAATTAATTATAATGTTGCATTATGTGTGGCTCCAATGCATGTCTGCTCACTGCGTACGCTGATGATACAGTTATATATCTGTGAGTGTGTTTGGATTCTTCGCTGCCCTCTAGTGGACAGAAATATATTATTACTGCTGATTACTTGGTTTTAATTTGTAGGTTTTTCTCTTTGATGTTAAATGTTAATGACTAAATAAGCAACAACAATTAAATGCAGGTTGGAACTGGACTTTTCTAATCCTTCACCGTAGCTCAGCAAGAAAAAAGTAACTTAATACTAAAAAGACTAAAGAGTCACTTTGATGTCCTCAGACACAAACAGTCTGAAAAAAGCATCAGAGCAGTTGAAGCCCTGAGTTTTGACCTGCAGGGAGCATTTTTACATACAGTCAGTTCACCTCAAGTTTTGGATCTTTGACCATGTTTAACACATGTGTAACAGTATATAAAAATAACGTGATTCGACCCTTTTAATCCTTGTCTTTCCGCCTGCAGGACATCGAGGAAACGGTGACGGTGGCTTTGGGCGAGTTCAGGCAGCTCGAGCGGCAGGGCTGTCGGCCGGCTCCCGACGTGGTTCTGGACACTCTGGACCAGGTGAAGAACGGCCCAATCACCACCTGCTCCTCCGAGTCTCCCAGCCCCCACAGCACCCCCAGCACCCCGGGAACACCAGGAACCCCCGGCACCCCTGGGACCCCCGGCACCCCGAGCCCCCTCAGTCCTTTGAGCCCCATGAGCCCGCTCCCCGGACCTCCGCCAGGACCTCCCAGACCGGCCAACCCCTCCCCAGACACCCTGGGCTCCTTCAAGCCGGTGGCAGCCGCCCGTATTGGGGCTCCGCTGCGGCCCCCTGCCCTTAGGCCCAAACCTATTGTTCCACCCAAGAGCAGCACCCCGCCTCTGCCCCCGCCGCTAGACAAATCCTGCACCATGTGAGCCAAACCAGGCCAATAAAGGGCCGAATCAGGCCTACCCGGGCCAAAAATGGGCCAGAAGAGGAGATCAGGGTACTGCTTAATGTTTATAATCAACATGAGGGTAGACATGGTAGGAAAGACAAAAAGGGTTTTAATGTAGTAATAAAATATAATATATGACATGACCTATGATATGATATGCCATGATATTTATGTGTTGTCAGGTTGGTGTGTACTCTCTTGGTGTGTAGGAGTTTAATTTCTCCATGTATTGAAGCATTTATCAAAGGTTAGCTTAAAGAACTGCTGATAGAGATGCAGGAGCGAGCGGAGGCAGAGCGTCCTGTGCTGTATATGAGATAATAGTCAGAGAGACATGGGGAGTGTAGTTCAGCTCCAGTAAAATGTAGTTGCAGTGACGTGAATGTTGGCTGTACTGTCATGACGATAGGCCTGCGTTAGCTTAAGAGCCTGTCACGCAAAAGGCTGCTGTTTTCTTGGAAGAAAAAAAAAGAAGAAAAAAAAGACTATCTCGATTGGCTGCTGTATCTGTGACAAGTGAAGGAAGTGAAGGACGAGGACACGGCAGAGTGACGCCAACGATGGTTCAAACAACGAACGTCTGCGTGACTTGATTTATTTTTTTAATTTTTCACTCGGTTCAGCTGCTACGCTCACTTACACCTCAAACCCCACGAAACGCCTCTTGAGGTCGTCAGTGACACAAAACTCACGTTATTTAACCAATGTCCAGCTATTTAATGAATGTTTCCAGTATATAACGACTGTTCAGCCATCTATTGAATGTTCAGCGAGCTGCTGAGGCGGCTCGCTAAACTTTTTAACAGCCTTCTTGTGTTTTTATCGAAGGGAAACCCCCCCCACGCCCAGACCGGAGCTTCAAACAGGGTGAGATGGTTGAGAGGTGGAGGGAGTTAAGAGCTTGGACAGAACTTTTTCTGGGATGGGGTGGGTGTATGATTTCTTTCTCGTTTGTGTGCAAGAAATATGTGTGTGTGTGTGTGTGTGTGTGTGTGTCCTGCTTGCCTGCCCTTGTTCTGCTCCCTTGTAAAGTGCAGAAGCACTAGAATAGTGATAGATGATAGATAATTCATGCCTGCCTTGAGTGCCAGAACACGCAAGAGCAAGTTGGGGAAAATGGTGCAGCGAGTGCAAAAAGCATGCCACTTTTCTGTATGTATGTATGTGTGTGTGTGTGTTTGTATGTGTGTGTCTGTGTCAAAATAATGGTTTACCTGCTTGTTACACTGAAGTCACTAGTTAACCTTAAATTCACAGGAAGCTAACAGGGTGGGGCTCTGTGTGTAAATGCCCAAAAAAAACAAAAAGAAAACACTTGAACAGCACACTGAATGTGGCCTCCAACCAGGCTGGTAACTGATGTGGTGAGTGTGGTGATTTAACATGAGATATGAAGTGTTGAGATGGGTTATGGATGTGTGTGTGTGGTTGTGTGTGTGTGTGTAAATGTGAAAGTGCCTTTTTTTTTAATCCTTGTCTTTTTTGGGGAGAAAGTTGTGAATCCACTCACGCATGTCCTGAACGAAGAGCAGCAGCACTCCGAATGAAATAATCATAAAGTGTTTAGTAGATTATTATGAATTATGAATTCTAGCATTAACCCATTGTGACATTGCACTTTGATGTATAGGACTGTGTACTTGGCATGTAGCATCATAACATGTTGGTGCATTTTAACTCAAAAAGGGAGGTTTCTTTGAATGTGTTTGATAAATAAAGGAAAATGGTTTTTGTCCGTTAAGTGTTGCTGTATTTGAAAAACTGAGCTTCCTCAAGATGAGCTCATATAGCCAAATGGATTGTATCAATGTGTTGTATTTATATTATAAATAAACCTGAATAAATTAGCATTCAAGCCAATAACTGATCGAGCCATTCTTTAAAATCAAATGCTGCTGTTTTCCAACTTTTTTTCTGTCTGTAAATACTGATGTTAAAATCTCTGATGTCACTGCTTCTAAACGACGTCAAACATACCTTTAATCTCTTGTTAACCCTTCCATACTGTTTATATTCTACACCCTCACAGTCCTGGTATAAGAATCTCCTCATATAAAGTGTCTCTACCAAATGTTGAACCACAGATGTGTTTAAAAGCATCAATAGTCGATCTGACTGATCAATAAATGTGATTAAACCTTGATTCGTGTGTCAGAGAGCAGAGAGAGTGTATTTTTTAGCTTTTACACCACTAAACATCTCCTATCACACAATATCATGTCCTATTTTACCTCAGACATGAAAATATAACATAGCAATAATGATGGAAATGTCTCTTTTTGGTAGTTTTGAGTCTCTTTATTCATTCCATCTCATAGTTACTATGGCAACTAGTTGTTTTTAGTCATTGTTTTATCTCTTTTTGGTAGCAATTAGGTTTCTTTAGTCAATTGAAGTCTCTTTTTAGCCATTTGTATGTCTCTTTTTTGTATGTTTTAGGTTTCTTTAGTCAATTTATGTCTCTTTTAGTCATTTTTGCATCTTTTTTTGGTGGTTAAATGTCATTTTATTGAAAGTGTATTTTGTATTTTTGGAGAAAAACAGTTACTATCAAACAATATCATGTCCTATTTTACCTAAGACATGAAAATATAACATAGAAATAATGATTGAAAGAAATCCTCATAACTACTATCTTATTAAAAACTATTAACTATTCATTTCACTAAAACACATGTTAATAGATACGGAGATAATTTGACCCAGAACAGCCTCAGTGGACAAACATTTGTAGCACCAATCAAAAATATAACATTTTGTGCATTTTGAGCCACTTTAGGAAAAGTCATCAAAATTAAGAGTAAAAGACATTTGGTGTGTTTTTACAAGCTGTCAAATGTCAAAACAGAACAAATTTGACCAGACCAGTATTTAAGGGTTAATGATTGGCAACAAAAAAAACACTGATAACACTGGACTATAAACAACAGAGAAAATAAATCGGGTTAGTGCAAATATTTTAAGAAAAGATAGATTTGAAATTCTCTGATTCAAGCTTCTCAAATCTGAATATATGTTGGTTTCTTTACTCCTCTGTGAGAATTTAATATTGTTTTGCTTGTAGAATGTGAGCTGGGAAAAAACAAGACATTTCATATTGCATCTTGGGCATTTTCACCATTTTCTGACATTTTAAATACCAAATTAATTGACTACTCCATAATGAAAATAATCATTAGTTGCAGCTCTACATGTCAGGACATTTATATTTTGAGGAACTGAAACCATGTGTGCAATCATCTCAAACCTTTATTTAAAGAGTATCAAACACAGGCATTAAAAATAAAAAGTAAACATGTTAAAACATTAATTGATGCAACATAATTAAAATCCTTTATATAAATGAAACAAAGGCAGCGCATCTATTCCTCACAGGGTGGAGGAGTGTGTTATACTATCGTTGGCTAAGAATCAACAAATAAAATAAATTCACAGTCATTTGTTTCGAGGGTGTGCGTGTCTTTGGTCTGGAACATTTTTTTTTTTTTTTGGATAAATTAGATTCAAAGCAACATAAAGGTCTGCTGAATCAACCAGAAGTTGGACCACAGAAGAAAACATATTTCACAGTAAAGATGTTAAGATTTAAACATCTTCCTGTCAGAAATGATCTGAGCAAAGAGGTTTCGTATTAGTCGAGTTTCCTCAGTATTTGTTTGCAGTTCAGCCTTTTGATCCAGGTTTGAGGGTGCTGAAGGGTTTGGAGTTTCTCAGCGAGCCCGAGATCTCCTGCAGGAAGGCGGCGATGTGCAAATCCTTCTCCGACTTCCTGCCGTCAAATATGACCACCAGGGTGAAGTGTGGCTCGGGGCGCGTCAGGTAGTAGGTGCTCTGGACTTTATCGTCGTAGAAGTGCACCACCTTGTCCAGAGTGTTGAGCTCGGCGGCGCGGTCTCCCATCATCATGATGACATTGGGCCAGTGCGTGAGCGGCCGCTCCCCTGACGGCAGCGACACCACGGCGGGGAACTGCTCCACGCCCTTCGGTGCTTCTCTGTAGGAGTGCGGGTGGTGGTATCCGTGGCCCTGGAAGCTTTCCGAGCCACGGTTATCAAACACCAGAGACACGTTGCTGGCGTCGTGTTTGCGGATGAAGGAGCAGATCTTGCCGTGGTAGTCCGGCGCGGTGCGGGCGGTCAGCGCTCTCATGTCGGCCGGGGCGGTCTGGCGGCTCAGGGCTTCGTGGAAGTAGAAGCTGAACTTGGCCAGCAGCACCGCCTGGAAGCGCTGCAGCCACAGGTACAGGTGAGGAGGCTGCACGGCCTTCTGGGACTGACCGAACAGATTCTTGCGGGTCTCTTTCTGCCGCTGGAACAGCTGACCCCAGGCGGTGAGCTTGGAGTTGGCACCGTGCAGGCTGAGCAGAGCTGGCAGGAAATGCCACTCGGACACCTGAGCCTGGCAGCGCAGTAACTGGGTCACCACATCCACCTCGGTCTGGAAGCTCTCCTCCACGCGGCCCAGGATGGGGTGGTGGAATCTGAAAGGAGGGAGGAGGAGGACGTTAGTAAATAAACACAAGCAAGCACATTAAAATACAGAGGCTGACCTAATTTGTAGTGACCTAAAAGAAGCTGAGAGTGTATTTGCATCTAAAAGCATCAGGCTGCAACACACTCTGTATTTCAGGGTCTGCTGCAGAGGGCATCACCTTCACCCTTCAGTGCACGGTCAAACTAGTGATGTGTGGCTTGTCAGACCGCAACCTGCTGCAGTTCAGTCAACAGTTCAGCCGTGCAGTCTGTGTTCCCGCTACAGTACGCAGGACACGAATTTGCTGACATGTCTCCGGGGAAAAAGGTGGAATTCTGCGTTTGCTTGGATTAAGCAGAAAGTTTTCCTCCAACCAACCCCAATATGTCATTCTCTCCTTTACAATCTTTTTTTTTTTTATCCCACTAATACCTTTGTGCTTATTATAATTCAGGCCAAACCAGGTATCAGTGGTGCAAGAAGCATGCAGACATCATATTTAAGACAAAGGAGCGACACTAAATTGTAAAAGTCTATGATCTCCCTTATAAATCATGTCAGTATCCATGAAAATAGTTGAACTTAGATTTTGGTGCTTAATGGGAACACTTACCCTAACAGCTGATCTTAGATCTTAGGAAGGAAGGAAGGAAGGTAGGAAGGAAAGAAGGAAGGAAGGAAGGAAGGAAGGACAGATGGAGGGAACATTTACCCTAACAGCTGAATACATTGGTTAGAAAATTAGAAAAGTCATCAAATGTAATAAGTTACATTACTTTGATGAAGTCATTGAAATAGTTACATTACTTATTACATTTTAAACAGAGTAACTAGTAATCTGTAAGGATTATATTTCCAAAGTAACCTTCCTAACCTTGCTCATTAAGGGGTAAAATTAAGTTAAAAAGTACAATATTTCCCTCTGAAACAGAAAATGACATACAGAGTACCTAAACACATAATTACAGTACTTGAGTAAATGTATGTTGTCACTCTTTAAACAGATACACACTTGGAGCTGTATTTGTGCAGGACGGCCTCCAGCGTTGTCACCAGTTCGTCTGAGTTGATGCTCTTCTGGCTTCCCAGCGAGTGCATCTTCTCGTACAGGTCGGCCATCTCCATGCGGGCCTGCGTGAAGTGGCAGAGCTGCTCTGACAGGTGCGACAGCAGGTCCTCCAGGTAGGAGGCGGAGCCCGGCTGGCTGTGGCGCCCCATCGTCACCACTTTCCTCAGCTCGTTGTACAGGGAGGTGTAGATGGTTCGGATGGAGTCCTTCCGGCTGAAGAAAGACTGACCGCCTGCAGAGAGAGAGAGAGAGAGAGAGAGAGAGAGAGAGAGAGAGAGAGAGAGAGAGAGAGAGAGAGAGAGAGAAAGAAGAGAGAAAGAGAGAGAGAGAGAGAGAGAGAGAGAGAGAGAGAGAGAGAGAGAGAGAGAGAGAGAGAGAAAGGTCCACAGATGCTTAAATATGAATCATTCAGTCACACTCCAATGGATAGAAAAGGTTGGATGTGCAACAGCGCCATCTGGTGATGGAAATATGTAGAACCTCACACATGATCAAACTAAGGTGATAAGACTATTAGGGCCTGATTTACTAAGATCCCAAATAAAGGTACTAAATAGCGTGCACAGTGCAATAGATTGTGCATTTTGCAGGTGATCTACTGAGAATATCTGCTTAATGAAAACAGGTGCGACAGGTGCAGACAGCAGTATTTAAATGAGGTTTTGTGTCTTAATGGAGAGTTTGGACGAGCAGAAAGCTGCAAGAACAAAATGAAATGTGATCAGGTTCTAGTGGAAGAGGTTAACTAATATATTGAGTTATAACAAAAAACTAATATTATCAGACAAACCCACATATGGGAGAGTATTAGTGACAAAGTCAATGCTGTTAGTAAAACCACAAATATTCCACTTAAAAATATTAACACAGGTGGAAAAAATCCGTCCTATGTGTATTCTGTCATTGTGCCTCCGTCTCCTCGTCTCCATAGTAACAGCAGGTTAATACCTGTCCTTCAAAGGTATTATTTATAGACGCAGTTACCGTCAGAAATAATACCTTCAGGTTTGGTAAATCACAATGCGTGTGCTAAATAACATATTCGCATTTTCTCCTCCCTGTATTTTGCACACTGGGGTTGAAACGTCTCATATTACATTCATTACGGTAAACTACTAATATTACATATTCATTATTAACGTACTAAATGGACAGCGTGTATTATCTTGCACATTTGAAAGATGCAAACCTCAGTGCGCTGCGTTAGTAAATCAGCTTGCATATTTTTTGCAGGTGATGTCAAGTTTGCTCACGTTTTTACACACGCAGACCTTTAATAAATCAGGCCCTTAATGTTTAAATTTGCCTGTTATTTCCACATTAATGTAACTATTGTCACAAAATAACAATATCATGTGATGGACTGTAAGACAATGTTTTAGAGATATTTTAGGGGATAAAAAATTGTATTAATCTTTGTGCTTTTGGCCCTCATTGACCGTTTAAAGGACCCTTTAAAAGGGGAATAATGTCTAATTTCAGTCATTTCAGATGAGTGTAGTATTCCCACGTCTTAAAGCTCCGTTAAAGGACGGATTCACAATTTTTCAAGTCTGTCTTAAAACTTTTATATTCTTATATGATCTAATATTAATGAAGACCTGAGGGCCGCAGAGAGTGTTGATATTCTTAAAAGCTAACTTGATACCTACCTTTTTAATCTGGCTTTAAATTCAACTTTAATTTAATTTATTCAGCTGTCATTTTATGTTTAAACCTGTTTTACTACTTGGACTATCCTTTATATTCTATTTCCTGATTGTTTTCCATCTTTTATGTCTGGTTTTTACTTCATCACATTTCCTCTTCAGTTGTTTTATTATTTTATTTTCTTCTTATCTTTGTTTTCCTTTTAAAAACCTGCCTCACATTTCTAGTTTCACCCAATTTATTTTTATTATTTTTTTATTTTGTTTCTTTAATCTCATGAGTTATGACAGCGTTTCAACCCTTGTTTATAGTTATTGATAATTATTAAATTCTAAGTGAAGTTTACTGTTTCTGTGTTTCCTGATGTCACTTAATACGTACAATAAGGTTTATTCTTAAACTGTAAAATAAGTCTTCATTAGATATATTTGTCACAAGTGATAACCACATTCGATGGATCATTGTAAAAATAAAAATAAAAAGTGTATTCATGTTTATATTCTCTAAGTATATATCGGCTGCTATATATCGATATCAGAGTTGTTTTACTCCATTATATATAATATCGTCATCGGCCCAAAAAATCCAGCATTGGTCGGCTCTAATATCTTTATACAGTACGGTGCAAAAGTCTTAGGCCACCACCACCATCATACAAACAGAAAATACAGGATATATGTACACAAAATGTAACATTAATTACTAAATAATATTATTAATTAAGGCCCCATTCCATTTAGGTTTAAGAGAACAAGGCTCCTGCTATTGTTCAAGTGTAAAATGAGGGCTAATTACCCATCTTCTGTCTTTAATGTTAATGGTTATAATCTGGATGAATTACCCATCTTCTGTCTTTAATGTTAATAGTTATAATCTGGACCAATTACCCATCTTCTGTCTTTAATGTTAAAGGTTATAATCTGGATGAATTACCCATCTTCTATTTTTAATGTTAATAGTTATAATCTGGACTAATTACCCATCTTCTGTCTTTAATGTTAATAGTTATAATCTGGACCAATTACCCATTTTCTGTCTTTAATGTTAATGGTTATAATATGGACCAATTAACCATCTTCTGTCTTTAATTTTAATGGTTATAATCTGGATGAATTACCCATCTTCTGTCCCAGGAAGGTCATGTTATGGTAGGCTTTCTCTGCTGCAGCCAGGTGAGCCAGTGCAGCCAGCAGTGCAGCCCAGATGGCTCCTGCACTCCGGCTGTTGTCCTTCTCCTTCTCCACATAGTCCTTGGCCCGGTCGAAAGAAAACATGCCGAGCTGCGTGAAGAAGCTCTCCAGGATGGCTCTCTCCCTGGGAACCGGCCGCAGCTCCTCCACCTCCGTCATGGCTCTCTCAGCAGCTGGACATCATTTCGAAATGTATCTCTAAATAAGTGTGTGTGTGCAAATGTGTTAAAATGATGTGCTTAAAAAGTGCATGTATCCTGCTGTCTAGCCGCCTGATGCCATATTGGCTCTACTGGATGTAAACAGTATGGAAAGCCAAGAGGGCCAAAATTCATTCAACAATCGACTATTACGTAGTCAATAGTTAACAAAAACCTCCAGGAAGACTACCGGGCCGTGTGCCTGTCTCTACCCGGCTCTCGGGGCTCCAAACCCGGCCTCTGCAGTATGAAATCCTTGGTGCGGTCCTGGAGGATTTTTATTCACTCGGCTCTCTCTTTGTGGATAAAAATTGTGCTGTGTTCTTCCTGTTTCCTCTGTGTTCAACACCGATTTAAGTGTGTGTTGGAGGCAACAGCGACTGCTAGTGGACTGGAAGACGGATTATTTATTACAGACAAACCTTAAAGCAGGGGGGGTCAAACATGCATTATGCACTTTATTCAGCTGCTGCTGCTGCTGCTGCTGCTGCTTTCCCTCAGCATGTGCCTTAGTACTGTTTTTCTATGTTCTATTTATTTTACTCTTACTTGGATTTTATTTATCTTATTTATGCACTTGTTTTTATCCTCATTTGAAAATGTATTCATAAATTCACAGTCAGACTCTGACATCTAGTGGACGGTCAGCTGTACTGCAGCCAGAGACAGAAAGTACTATGGGGCTTCTTGGCAACACTGTATTCACTGATGGTGAAATCTAACATCCACAGAAATCCAAAACTAACAACACATATTCAATCAAATATGGCTCATTTATACACAAACAAAGAAAATAACAAATGTAAAAATTGATGTTATAAATGAATCTGAATCTCGACACAGGATTAAAACACTGCAAGTTCATTTATTTCCACAGATGTTTCTGCTGTTAAAATGTTGTCTTTTTTAAACCAAGAACAAAGAAGAGAAATGTATAAAACTTCTTAAAACCATTGTTACAGAGATAAAAAAAAAAGTATAACGACGAAGAAAATAAACCATATGACATAAAACCAACAAAAATACAAAACATACATTTTAATAAAACTGATGCTGCTTTTAAGAAAGTTTTTTAAAGATATTTTTGAATTGCTCATCTTGCCAACCCTTATTTGTCTCTGACCCTCATGTCATGGACTTTTGTTTCACTGAAGGTAAATGTGGTGCCCTATACAGTCAATATGAAGTGATTTGGGACATTTTGGACTCACCACCAGCACAGCCAGAAAAATAGACATAAGACTAACATACAAAATTTCTTAAAACCAATGTTACAGAGATAATAAAATAAAGAATAATAAAGAAAAAAAATAAACCAATGACATAAAACCAACAAAAATACAAAATGTACATTTTAACAAACTTGATGTTTTTAAAGATATTTTTGAATTGCTCATCTTGCCAACCCTTATTTGTCTCTGACCCTCATGTCATGGACTTTTGTTTCACTGAGGGTAAATGTGGTGCACTATACAGTCAATATGAAGTGATTTGGGACATTTTGAACTCACCGCCAGCACAGCCAGAAAAATAGACATAAGATTCAAATTTATGATGTACAGCATGTCAAACTAAAATAATTAGTGGATCAGTGAATATAAAAGTTAGTTTAAAAAAGTGATTTAGTTTGATTTCAGTTTGTAAATATCATCTTATATTGAATTTTAGCATCATAGTTTCATTACTTAACCTTGGTAAGTTACCTGCTTATAAACATAATGGATACACACATAATATACCAAATTAAAACTGTTTAATATTTCCAGCTGAGACTGTGAGAAAACTACAACATGTCTTCATTATTTCTACTTTGCTGCTCTGACTGTGGTAAAACAGCGACGTCTCACTCTCTCCTAGCAGTAATCCTTCTCCTGCTGAAAGTCACAGTCAGTTCTCTTCTGCTTCATTCATTAGTTTTAGTCCTCGTTAACTCTGAGTGTGATTCTGAGACGCTTGATGAATATGAGCCCAGGCTCAGAGTCTGACTTATAACACATGTTTGTTTTTTTATTTTTTCTGCATCAAACAGCTCATGTATAACACATCTGTAAAATGCGGACTTCAGCTAAATCCAGAGATAACTGTTCAGTTTGTAGTCAGTTAAGAGACTTAAGTGAAGACGACAAAAAGCCAGATCCAGACTCCAGATGGATCATCAGGATCCAGCTCATCCTCTCTCAACACTCCTGGATGTTCACTCACACTCTGACGGAGATCAATGCCAATCCTCCCATCTGATGAAAGAAGAAGAAAACAACAGAGGTGATAAATGAGTGTTTAGTGAGACTCACTTTATCAGCTGTCAGTCAGTGATGCAGCACATCCAGTATAAAGAGCAGCAGGGACTTCAGTCCTGTTCAGACCAGAAGTGGAACAGCTGTGCAGCGTAGCTTGCTTCCTTTCAGCTCTCATGTTAACGTGTTGGAGTGAACACACTGAGCTCCAAGCTCACACACCTGCACACACTTTTACTATTAAGTCTGTTTCCTCTGCAGATTTCACTGAAGTACACAGAGGAAATAAAGTGCTGAGAGTCATCAACACATCATTACTGCAGAAACAGAGACATTCACTCATCAGTTTACTGATGGATTTACTGCTGATACATGTCAACTCTTATCAAAATTTAAAGCTAAAGGGTTTGAAGATCATCACATGACAATCAGTCACAGCCCTCAGATAAACAGCTGCTGTGAATCCTAGACTTCAGCAGAGGTTCTGGTCTGTATAAAGACCACATGGTTACTAAACGTAATGATGCTTCTGTGAAATCAGAGCCAGTGATTTGCAGGCTGCAGTCAGACTGATATTAGAGCTCTGACAAAGATGAACTGATCGTTCTTTAGTGTTGACACTTTGAGATCAGATTTGATGGTGTGACAGTTTGATGATGGGGACCACTGTCTCTATACATCTTGTAAGGCTGTCAGCTGTAATCCAGCTTTATTTCCTGCAGACATCAACACAACAACAACAGTCGTCTTCACATCAACTCAAACACATGATCACATGCTTCTGGCTAATCTGATTGGCTGACTGTTCTCTCTCTCTCTGTCTTTCTGTCCAATCCTGAAGCCTGTCACCATTCTCCTCTCACAGCTTCACTGAGGAAAGCAGCACTGAGAAGGTTGGAGGTTCACCAGGAAATACTGGATCTTTGCTTTGATACTGACTGTGTTTAATATAAAACTGCTGAAACCAGCACAGACTGACTTCATCTCTCTACTGACCTCAGAGTCTCCAGTCTACAGTCTGGACTTTCCTTTAATTCACACAGAAGTTTCACGTCTGAATCCTTCGGGTTGTTCCATCTCAGATCCAGCTCTGTCAGATGGGAGGGGTTGGACTTAAGAGCTGAGACCAGAGAAGCACAGCTGATCTCTGACAAACTACAGTCATCCAATCTGAATAAAGAATACATTATGTAGATTAAAATCCATTTATAATCCAATCAAATGTGTTCAGGTTTTAAATGTGTAGTCCAACATTACTATGTCCTCATCAATGAGCTTTGTCATTTTGTGTGTGTGTGTGTGTGTGTGTAACTCAAGTTTGTTGTTGTTGTTTCCTTCCTGTCCGGTTAATGTGATACACACTATGCACACTAGTCCGCAATATTATTTTTCCTGAAGTGTGTCCATGAAAGACAAGTTATATTAAATGATGATTGTTGATTACTGAATGTTTGTCATCACAACCAATTTATTTACCATTGAGTGTATTTATTATGCCAGCACATTATCCCACATCAGCGCTATGAATAGCAACATACTTATTGCTGCTTCAACCAGTGTTAATTATAAAGCGTAGAGCAGCTGCTACAGTGTGTGTGTGTGTGTGTGTGTGTGTGTGTGTGTGTGTGTGTGTGTGTGTGTGTGTGTGTGTGTGTGTGTGTGTGTGTGTGTGTGTGTGTGTGTGTGTAATCAGCAAGTAAAAAGAAACAAAAGGGCAGGAATGGAGGGCGTTTGCATTCAGATAGGAACCAGGGCCATTTTAGTAAAGGGGGAAGGAGGTTCTCAGACAGTCAGATGTCAATGTTAACTTAAAACAGGAGGAGGTACTGTAGCAAACGGTAAAATCATCAGGGGCAAGACTGTATTTCTTCTTCACTCTTTACCAAAAATTATAAAAATTAATTGACCTTAACAACTAACAGTGGACATTTTCTACAGTTTCTTTAAGAATCAGCCATCTTTTATAACTACAGACTAGACTTTGTACAGTAAAACATTAAACATGGTAAAAAGAAAATGAAGTTCATGGATGTAAGTTATGTATGTACATAAATTAAGTTCAGTTGTTAAACATTAAGATCAACAATAGTAACAGACAGTCAGTGAACTTACCTCAGAGTCTTCAGTCTGCAGTCTGGACTCTTCAGAAAATCACACACCAGCTTCAGTCCTGAGTCCAGAAGGTTGTTGTGACTTAGATCCAGCTCTGTCAGATGGGAGGGTTTGGACTTCAGAGCTGAGACCAGAGAAGCACAGCTGATCTTTGACAAACTGCAAGACCTCAATCTGAATAAAGAATAAATGATGTAGATTAAAACCCATTTATAATCCAATCAGATGTTACCCTAAAACAAACATTGTAAGCAGACTACTTTATTACCATAGACCAATTATTCAAACAGCATACATTTTGTAGAGGAATGATTCTGTCTCAAACTTTCTGATCCATATAAGCACTTGATCACTGTATCTTGGAATAAAAAATAACTTCAAAACAACATTGGCACACTGTTATTTCTTCAGTTATAAATGCTAAGTTTTTCACTAAAAGGGATCACTCCAAAAATCATGAAAAGTGACCAGGAATAAAATGGGGATTTACTGAAAGAGATTTTTCAGTAAAGGTCCCTCACAGTTCTTCCATCTCATGTTTCTGAACATGGACGTGACAAAATTGAATTGAGCGTGACACTTGAACCGTCTTTTGGGAGTCTGTTTCCGTCTGTCAGATATTCTTTGACACATACTGTAGCTACATGAAGCTTGACAGTTAACCTGCCACAGAGCAGGTTAGTCCTGAGGTATGAGTTGCCATGGTTACTGAGCAGGGAGTCCTATAAGCCACAGTAATGCAACAAAACTCTCACTTAAATCAACAAGCTTGTCAAAATAAAGCCAGCTTTTCCTTTATCCAGCTTGATTTGATCCCCTTTTGGTAACTGTAAATCCTTGTGTATGTAGCAGGTCAATAATCAGATTTCTCCACTAAACCTGACCTTACACTAGAAGTATTGCTCACTGATTTGAACTGTATGAGTGAGAGAAGACGCTGGTTTCTGACTTGTTGTTTTGTGTTGTTGGTGTGAATGTTTGTGTCGGAACAGACTGACAGCACAGTAAGAGGACAGAAAGAGCAACATATTAAACTTTAACAAAATATTTCAATGTTCAGTGATGGTTTCTTTAAGAATCAGTCATCTTTTATAACTACAGACTAAACTTTGTACAGTAAAAAGTTAAATATGGATAAAAGAAAATGACGTTCATGGATGTAAGTTATGTATCTACATTAATTAGGTTTAGTTGTTAAACATTAAGTCAACAATAGTAACAGACAGTCAGTGAACTGACCTCAGAGTCTTCAGTCTACAGTCTGGACTCTTCAAAAGATCACACAGCTGCTTCAGTCCTGAGTCCTGAAGGTCATTTCTACTCAGATGCAGCTCTGTCAGATGGGAGGGGTTGGACTTCAGAGCTGAGACCAGAGAAGCACAGCTGATCTCTGACAACCTGCAGAGCTCCAGTCTGAATAAAGAATAAATGTTAAATCCATTTATAATCCAATCAGGTTTTAAATGTGTAGTTCAACATTACTATGTCCTCATCAATGAGCTTTTCTCTAAAATGAGCAGAGTGACTTTGTCATTGTATTTGTAGATCATCATAATGTCAGTTTTCTGCAGACATCATCCAAATGACACCACAACATTCAGACACATCTTCATGTCAGCACTGAGTCAGCCTTTACAGAGAGATTTCAGCTCTGTGATGCAGCGCAGTCCGCTAGCAGGAGGCTAATGGATAACAGCACCGACACGGTGAGAGCCTCATACCGCATCTCTAGTTTGGTGGTGAAATCTACAGCTTCCTGTTAGGAAGCTCTCCTGCTGCACATCATGTTAATCTGACAGCTTGTCACTACTTTTTAACACCTGTTCTTGTTTATTTATGGAGTTGTTTGTGTTCTAATGTAATTTTACGTGAGTCTTTCCGTGGTACATGTTTTTATGTTGTTTGTGAGCCCCTATCCTAAGACACATTTTGGTCATTATGTGATAGACAATAATGTTTATTCAATCTTGAGCACTGTTCAGTAACTTGTAAAAAATAAATGTGTTAAGATCATGGATCGTGATCCTGTTGTGTGGAAGTCTGTGTATCTGTGTGTGTGTGTGTGTGTGTGTGTGTGTGTGTGTGTGTGTGTGTGTGTGTGTGTGTGTGTGTGTGTGTGCGTGCGTGCGTGCGTGCGTGATGATTTTGCTGATGTGAAAAATATTTTGTCATCAAATTCAAAGACATCGACCACACTGCTGCTGAACTCAGTCAAGTCTGTAATTAAAGGATTACACAGAACAAGACTGTGGATTTTAAATTCTTGAAAATATTTAAATTCTACAGATTTGTGCTCAGATAAATCCTGAAAATGTATGAAACAAAAATGTTATACACTGGTGAAGGATTTTGAATTGAATATATAGAAAAAAACTACCAAAGCTACAGTCAGTGAACTGACCTCAGAGTCTTCAGTCTACAGTTTGGACTCTCCAGTCCAGCAGACAGATGCTTCACTGCTGAATCAGACAGCTCGTTGTCGCTCAGGTCCAGATCTGTCAGATGAGGGTTGGACTTCAGAGCTGAAGCCACAACTTCACAGTGAGTCTCTGAGAGATAACAGCCAGTAAGTCTGTAATGACACATATATTACAAAATATGTTATCATGAAAGAGGACACTTTATATTTACTTCATGCATTTGGTGAAAAAACAGTTTGACATTCATTATTTTGATTAACATTTGCTCTTCACATCAGTGGTTCTATTAATCTCCTTAAAACGTTTTTAATTATTTTTGCAACATTTTGTAGTGAATGTGTTCAGTTCAGTTCAGTTCCATGTGAGCACGTACAGTGCCCATAAAAAGTATTCACCCCCTTGAATGTATTCCTCTTTTATTGCTTGTATAAATTGAATCATGCATACAACAACTGTTGCTTTATGGGAGAGTGGCATAGAGAAAGCCACTGTTGAAGAAAACTCAGATTAAATCTCAACTACAGTTCACCCAAAGGCACGTGGGAGACTCCAAGGTCAACTGGAAAAAAGGTTATTTGGTCTGATACGACCAAAATTAAGCTTTTTGGCCATCAGACTAGACGCTATGTTTGGCGGACACCAAACACTGCACATCACCACAAACACACCCTCCCCACCGTGAAGCACAGTGGTGGCAGCATCATGCTGTGGGGATGCTTCACAGCCACAGGCCCCTGGAAGGCTTGTAAAGGTAGAGGGTAAAATTAATACGGCAAAATATAGGGAAATCCTGGAGAACAATCTGATTCAGTCTACAATGCCTACTACAATGCTGCAGCTGACAGAGGTAGGAGCTTTTATTCTGACAACAGACAAGACAGTGACATCTGCTGGTGCTGTTTTAAGTGGGTCAATGGGCTGAAGATTGTACTGCCACAATGCCAGAGGAATGGGATGAAGAATGAAGAACATCCTGCCTATCACCTGGCAATGTTAATGGAGAGCCAGGAATTGACTGTGATAAAGGTTGTGTATATTTATGTAAGCTTCAAATCTTGCTAGTTTTTGTCAGGAGAAGAGGGAACAACTTAAGTTACTTTGAGAATGGTTATAGAGGAAACCTGACCCTGTTGACTGACCTTTGACTGTTGGTATGTCCCTTCCCAAATGCTCCCAGTAAGTTCTGGTAACCTCTCCATGGTGGTGATCTTCTACTGTGCCCAAAGCACATAGGTGGAAGATTCTGCGATTGTGATTAAACTCTAGACTGAGGTTCTTCAAAACTGTGACAATGCCCGAGTGTTTTTATTTTGATTATGCATTGGAATGTTTTTATTTTGTTACATTTTAAGTTTAACCAACAAATTCAGCCCATGGGGAATCATGGTCAGTCATATATGTATCCCTGTTCTGATTGTGCCTGAAATTTCTTTATGTTTTTGTACATGTGCTCTAATCTGTATGCGAGCCTTTCTGCACAAATGGTTGGGCATAGTAGTTGGAGGGGAAACAAAAGAATTATGCCTTAAAATACCAGTTGAGCCATCCAGTGACAATAATCCACAATCATATTCCATGTCAGAATGGGCTCCAGGAAACCCATTCAACGTGAATGATTTAGATGGCTACATATCAGTGGCGGAGTGAGGCCTTGAAATCCACAGGGGATTTTTTGTCCCCACTGGTTTCCAATCTAACTGGTTTCCTTACCGAACAGCTCCAGCTGTGTTGCGCTTCCGTCAGCAGATTCGTCACAAATTCAGAAATATACAGCCAGCATATTACTGGAGATTTTTAAGTCATAGTGCTCACTTCCAGAAAAATATTCGCTGCAGTAGATGTGAACTGCGACTGGAAAATCACCAGAAATATATTGTCTACTTTTGTGAATTGGATTTGACCCGATTTTGCAAACTATTCATTCATTGGATGAGCCCTTTTCTCCCTTTCCCAGCAGGCCGTGCTCCATTCCATATTTTAAGAACAAACAAAGATAATAATATATTGCAGTTATAATTTTTAAATATACAACCATGGTAGTTGTAGAATACTAAAATAGGAGTGGATTTAAGTTGTAAAATTGGAAGTGATAAGAAAAACTGGACCACAAGAGTAACCATGACTGAGAAATGCACAGCAAGAAAGCAGTATAAATACATCATGGATTACAATTGCTTGATATGTAAAGTGTGTGGTTTTCTCAGTAGCTCACACGTATAGTGCCTTTTCGCCGGTTCATAACAGTGATGGCCGGTTTGCGGAGTATTCATGGCATAATCGGTCGGCCAATCGGAAATTGTCCCACCTCTTCCCATGGCCACCCCGCCTATGCTACATGTATGATGAGTTTGTTAATTAATAGAGATAAGATGTTGTCTTTCCATAGAAATGTATGTTTCCTTTATTTGTATTTCAATTTTACAATTTTCCCCTTTTACATTGTAATGTCATTTGTGATATTGTGTAAATATTTGGTTGAAACTTTGTGTCAAAAGGGGGGAATGTGAGGGATTTTTTGTGTGTGCCTTAACTTCGGTGAACGCCTAAGGGATTTTTGTTCATTCAGAAAAGACACCCGGTAGTAGATTTGTCTGTCTTATTTATTCAGAGGTCAGCAAGGGTTTAGCAGTGTTCATTGGTTGGGTTATGTACTTTATGACTTGTTACTTTATTACCCTCTCTTCTTCAAATTTCCACTACAGTAGGAGTTACAGTTTAAAAGCTGAAACTGTTTGTTCTTCGTGAGAACAACTGTGTGAGAAAGATTCATCACTCCATGTCTGTGATTCTTCAAAGAAACATCAACTCTTACAAATCTAGTAAGAATTTCGTCTACACACAATATAAAAAATGACGGATATCTAAGCCGATTATCGGTCTGGTCGACCCCTACTCTACACCAACAAGAGAGAAAACAGCTGAGTTTCTTTCTGTGACCAACAGAATATCAGAAAGACTTAAAAACAAGATGATGTAACACGACTTCCCTCTTTAAAATAAAAGGTTGAATTCATGAGAAATAAAAGGCAGCATTGCTCAGTTCTGTTTGTCTCATATGACCAGTAGTTTACGGAGGCTAATGTTGTTTAATGTTAGAAAACTTATAGATATTATTGTATAACTGACATTACTGAATCAGTGTGCTGATTGGCTGATCCTCCGTCCTCACTATGAAATGTCTAAGAAACCTTTAAGAAAAAAAATTATGATGAAAGTAATTTTCTCTGACTAGAGAACTCTTCTTTGGAAAATGACATGATCTTTTTTTAAACTCTTAATCATAGTGTTAAAAACAGTTTGTCTAATTTATGAGCTGCAGAACCTGCTCATGTGTTAATAACTTAACTGCATTCACTGATAACTGTAAATACTGATATAAGTTGTGATAAAATGCTGCTGTAATAAAACCTCAACCACAACTTCTAAAGTCCTTCATTTGTTTCACTGGGTTTGAATGATGCCTCGATCACCCAAAGGAAGATAAATAGAAGAAAAAAATTATACAATCAAATAATTATCTAAAATAATTAGAATATCCGTGTTCATTAATTTAACAGCTATAAACACAACTAACTGAAAAATCTACATTATTTATACTAAACATTTGAAACAGCTCAAGAACACCTGTGAATAATTTGCATATTATTTCAGCTATAAACAAGAAGAGCACTATTTTAACAATAATACAAATCTTATATTATTTATATTTGAAGAGCTAAACTACTAAGCTACACTGATTTATAATGCTAATCACATCTGGACTCACCGAGCCTTTCTGCAGTTCCTCACAGCTGGGATAAGTCTCTGTCGTCCCTCAAATGATGTTTTGTACTTCTCCAGGTCCAACTCATCCAGAACCTCCTCTGACATCTGCAGCATGTAGGCCAGAGCTGAGCACTGGATCTCAGAGAGTTTCTTCTCTGATCTCTTCTCTGACTTCAGGAACTCTTGGATCTCCTGATGTACTGAGCGGTCGTTCATCTCCATCAGACAATGGAAGATGTTGATGCTTCTGTCAGGAGAGATATCCTCACTGTTCATCTTCTTCAGGTTTTTGATGACTCTCTGGATGGTTGATGAGGCCGGCTGATGGTGTGTCCACCCCAGCAGGCCTCCTAAGAGACTCTGGTTGGACTCCAGAGAGAGGCCATGAAGGAAGCGAACAAACAGGTCCAGGTGACCATTTTTACATCTGAGAGATTTCTCCATGGCTCTCTTCAGGAAGTCATCCAGAGTTGGGTTACTGTAGTCTTCTCCCAGGAAGTCCTCCAGTACCTCTGTCTTCCTGTTGGTGTAACAGTGGTACATGTAGACTGCAGCCAGAAACTCCTGAACACTCAGATGAACAAAGCTGTAGACTTTTTCCTCAAATATCACGCCCTCTGCTTTGAAGATCTCTGTAAGAAATCCTGACGACACCGAGGCCTCTGTGACATCAAGACCACACTGCTCCAGGTCTTCTTGGTAGAACAGGATGTTTCCTTTCTCCAGATGTTCAAACGCCAGCCTCCCCAGCTTCAGAAGAAATTCACTGTCAGCCTCCGTCAGCTTCTGTGTTTTGGGCTCAAGTCCCTCATCAAATTTGTTCTTCTTCCTCTTTGTCTGAACCAGCAGGAAGTGTGAGTACATGTCAGTCAGGGTCTCAGGCAGCTCTCCTCTCTGCTCTGTAGTCAACATGCGCTTAACAACTCTAGCAATGATCCAGCAGAAGACTGGGAGGGTACACATGGTGCAGAGGCTCCTGGATGTCTTGATGTGTGAGATGATTTTGCTGGACTGCTCTTCATCACTGAATCTCTTCTTGAAGTACTCCTCCTTCTGGGCATCAGTGAAGCCTCGTACTTCTGTTATCCTGTCAAAACATTTCTGGTCCAGGATCTGATTGGTTGCTGCAGGTCTGGAAGTGATCCAGATGAGAGCCATGGGAAGCAGATTCCCCTTGATGAGGTTTGTCAGCAGCACACTGACTGATGACTTCTGTGTGACATCAGACACGACCTCACTGTTCTTGAAATCCAGTGACAGTCTGCTTTCATCCAGGCCGTCAAAGATGAACAAAACTTTAAAGTCTTCAGAATCGAGCATCTCTGCTGTGACGTTCTCTAATGTTGGATAGAAACGACGGATCAGTGTGAGCAGACTGTGCGGCTCATTTTTGACCACGTTCAGTTCCCTGAATGAAAGTGGAATCAGCAGACTGATATCTTGGTTTTTGGAGCCCTCTAACCAGTCCAGAATGAACTTCTGCACTGAGAAGGTTTTTCCAACGCCAGCGACGCCGCTCATCAGAACAACTTTGATGATGTGTTCCTCTTGGCAGGGTAAGACTTTAAAGATGTTGTGACACTTGATTGGAGTGTCATGGAGGGTGTTTGTCTTGAAAACTGTTTCAAGCTGCTTCTCTTCGTGTTGGATATTATCCTCTCTACTCTTTCCCTCTGTGATGTAGACCTCAGTGTAAATCTTTTTGAGGAGGGTTTCACTTCCTGCTTCATCAGTTCCATCTGTGGTTTTTTGAAATTTCCTCGTCAGAATGAAATCATATCTACCTAAAACCTTCTGCCGTCCACTACCTGCTGAAAGAGGAGAAAAATATAGATTTTAACAACTACATATGTTCATTGGAGTGTCACTTATGCCCTTATATTAGTTATATTCAAGAATAAAGCTAGTAATTCATGTTTATTGCGATTCATATGTATTGTATTTCAATATAAAATATTGGTGTTATACTGTATGACAATATTTCATTACACTGAATGATACATATCAAGAAGGCCCAAAATATTGACTAAATGTGATTCCTTTAGCAACAACAATAATGATCCTATGAGAAATTATCAGCAGCGGCACCAGTATATATTTTTTTTAAATTTTAAGTTAAAACCTGTATACTTCATTATCATCAGTGTTGCACGCATCGAGTCACTGTTTACTAATAAAATAGATTTAAAGGGGCTTCAGTATGTCTCTCCTGACAGCTAACCTAATGTCACTTCAATATCGTCTGCCATTACAACCACCTCCAGCAACCCCAGAAGCTAGCCCTAGCAGGGAAACCTGGTACGGGGATGCCAGTTATTTGCTTCTTCTCTAAACTCCTAACCGACAGTCGAGCTTCGTATCCATCCATTCTCTATTAAATTCACTGCTCAGAGAAAGCACAAATCCTCACCGGCTTCCTCTTAATGCCGACACATCATCAGTCCACACAATCAGCTATAGATTAAGCATTCATCATGCCATTTGAAATTTAAAGTCACGTTCTCACTTGCAGCTTTCACTTTTCTTATTCCCAAATTTACAGTCGCAACTTTTCAATCTGACACATGCAACCATTCCGGCTTTCAGATTTATCTTATTTCTCAGATGACTCCGTCTCTCTTTTAACCCAATCCGTCAAGGCAGATGGCCGTCCCCCAGAGCCAGGTTCTGCTTAAGGTTTCTTCCTGTTAAAGTAGAGTTTTTCCTTGCTGCCATCACCAAGTGCAAATGGGGGGGAACGCGGGGTCTTCGTAAATTAAAAATATTGTCTTGACCTGCTCTGTATGAAAGTGTAACAAGATAACTTTAGATGCAATTTAGCAATTGCAATTCCAGAAATCTCAGACTTTATCATCGTCAGAGCATCTCTTCATCTCTCAATCTAGACAAACACTAAATGATTCCTGGCTCTACCAGCACTTTAGCCACGTATCATCGTAGAACCATTCTTAAGAACCGCTCATTCTACGCTGTATTTTCTTTGATTTTTGTGCTTCTATTGTGGGTCAGTAGGCTACGTTGCTAGATGGTGTCTTTATCTGTCTGTTTAATTTGTTTGTGTTTGTTGCTGAAATATGATTGGGAGTCTGCATAGGTTTTTTTTGGCAGTTGACTGGAAGTTTTATGCTGATTCTGTGTCCTACTTCCTATCTTGTGCGATCTGCTCTGTTGAGCTTGATGCATCTTTGAAACAGTACGCCCTGCGCGGGGCAAAGGGGCTGCCAGCAGCGTATGCACGAGCATCATTGACACTTCTCAGACATTCCTCCTTGCTCTGATTGGTTGTTCTGATCCAGGAGTGATGGATTCTTGCAAATGGCATTACGACCACTGGATGGACCCAGAGACACAGGATTTTGTCACAGTTGATGTTTATCTTAGTCTACTGTCACAAGATAATGACAATTTTAGCAAATTGAACAAAAAAATAGTTACATACTGCAGCTTTAATAAACAGTTTAAGCACAGTATGTTGTTGGTGTGGTCATTGCACAACCAATTTTAGTAATTAAAAGTATTTAATAATTTCTCTTTTTTCATAATAACAATGAAAATAAATTCCCACAGACCTCACTCAGTTAATTAAAATGTTATTCAACATATGCTGCTCACCTCCTTCCTCAGTTGGCAGTGGGGTTGGTTCATTATCATGGGGAGATAGGACTGCTGAGCCTGGTGATGCATCTGTTGGTCCTGGCAGCAAGAGCAAGAACAACTCAGTTAATATGAATAGTTTGATAAACGTTTTCCTGCATTGATTAAATGTCAGATAAAAGAGGAGTGAAATTAAACACCCTGATTTGTTTTTTATAATATTAGGTGTTTTTATAATATAGATTTATTTATAATATTAGCAGTAACAAACTAACAGCTAATATGGCTAACAAGTGTCAAGCCTGGTTTGGAGAAAAAAAGCTGGTTTGGAGACAGGGCTGAACCATTTCAAGTAAATAAAAGGGGGTGTTTGGGCTATACAGAGGCTTCTGGGTCTGAGGTTTCCTCACTGACTTCAAGTATCTTGTGGTCTTACTTAACAGTTAGTGTAAAATAGAGAGAGAGACTAACAGATGACTGGTTGCAGTGAGAAACAAGGATGTGAAAAAAAAAGTTTAGAAAAAAGGGGGGGTTGCTGTCTTTTCATGGTGTGAGCCAGTTAACTTAAATTATTTTATCTTTGAATCATTAAAGAAATATATATATATATATATATATATATATAGATAATATAAAATATTATTTATCCTGCAACTTCTTCTTCTGATGAAGCTGGTGTACCATAAAAAAGACAAATCAGTTCCTAAGATTATTTTTGTTAACACATTATTATTAATAGAATACTGTAACTCATAATTTATGTAATAATTTATAGACTTCATGTGTTACTGCTTTCCTCTAATTTACCTTTTGGTTCTGGTTGGAAGTTTTGTAAACGTTGCACCAGATCATTCTTGCCGATCTTTTGTAAAACCTTCTTGGTTAGCTGCAGAGCTCCATGATCCTGATGTTTCTGTACCATCAGATCCACTGTGTCCTGCCTTGCTGCTTTCTCCAGCTGAGCCACTGGGATGCCTTTAAAGCCCTCCAAGACGTCATCCAGCTCCAGGAACCATTTGAACTTCTTGAAGTCATCTTCTTTT
The DNA here is from genome assembly GCF_963691925.1 of Scomber scombrus. Taxonomy (NCBI): domain Eukaryota; kingdom Metazoa; phylum Chordata; class Actinopteri; order Scombriformes; family Scombridae; genus Scomber; species Scomber scombrus. The sequence continues at coordinate 21,116,497 of NC_084991.1, forward strand.
AAGTTTTCAAGAATGTTCAAGAGCTCCTCTTTATGTTTCGACATTTTGCCCCCTGCTGAAAATAATATGCATTTTAAATAAGAGGACGTGTTCAGTTCTCATCTCATGTCACTTTACCAGTATGACTTTTGTACATGTTCATCTTACATATTAATCATCTAATGCTTGAAACAACTTTTATTATTTTCATACTTTCAGTCTTTCACTACTGCAAAACTCTATTAGTAGGCAAACAACAAACTTTTGCAGCCATGTTCCAGGTGTGAGGGTTTGGTGTCTGTATTTCATATCAAATGAGAATATTTCATTCTTATTGTTGTACTTTTGACGGGCAGTATCATGTCTTTATGAAGTGCTCTGCTGGTATTACAACAAACTTTTATATTTTTACGTCACATACCTTTACAGGAGTTCATGAATGATCAGCTGGTAACGTTGGACACTGAGGGAAGCTTTTTGGTCTCTGAAAACCTGAAAGGAAAATAATAATGATGAGATACTAAACTTCACCACTGACTTTCCTGGTGCTTAAACTGGGAGGTCAGAGGTCATCTGCTGATCATGAGCCAAAAGGCATACAGTGTCTTTCTCAAGGACAACTCAAAAGGAAAGATGCTTGTTAATGTAATGGTTTGAGGAACAGCTGAACCTCCTTTCACACCTACGATGAGGCAGAGGTGAGATTCATTAAGCGCAATAAGTGTTAGTTTCACAATAACGGCTCTAAAATTGTCTCTTTTTTTGCCTATTATTTTCTGCTGGTCTGCGTCCATGTCATTTTACTGTGAAGTTTATGTCTGCCAAAAAATATGCCATTTCCTTTATTCTCACTGGAAAATATTATTTAACATAGTTTCAACATTAAAATGTGTTCTGACAACATTTCTAGTGAGAAATGTGCATTTTATTTTCATAATATTTGTTGAGTGAATGTGTATGTTAATTATTATGATGGTTGTTTCAGGTCATGTTTATCTAGAGCGCAGCAGTGTGTCATGTTACATCTGGGAGGACGCAGAAACCAGGAAAAGGAACAAGGAAACGTTTGAAGACGTCAACATTATGATTTTATAACCATGTTTTAGTGCGTGACACACAGATACATAAACCTCCCTCTATCAGTGGATTCATAGGCCACACACAGGCAGAGATAACATAATGGTTGATCAACGTCATTGTCAGTATTATTTGTAAGACCATAAAAAAACATAACAAAACTACAAACAGCTTGGAAAATGAGTATACTGACTATATATAGATTAGACTATAGATTGAATTCTCAGCAGATACTTAAAGTGTGATTTTATTCTAACATTACATTTATAACTCTCAGAGAATCACATCTGGACTTTGACTGTAGTTTAAAACCAACAAACAGACTTCACACTGTGACTTCTCTATTTTAATGATCCTGTGTGTCACGTTACATCTTTAACACGAATATCTGTACTTTCTACTCCTTATATTGTCAAAACAGTAACTCGTTATGTTACTGTCAACCTCGGTGACATTATAAAGAAGTCAATTATAACAGCAGTCTGTGACAGTGAGTTTGTCAGCGAGGAGAAATTACAGTCTCCGCAAATTTCTACAATCTCCAGGAATCTAGAGCGCGCGCTAGAGAGTGACGGTGTGTGTGTGTGTGTTATCGATCATGCAGTTCGAGCACTAGAGAGAGAGTATGTGTTTGTGACTATCAATTATCAATGCAACGCGTGTGAGCAAACGTCCTGACTGCTGTGATTGCACCCCCCTCTCGGCATCTCGTGTGCCGAGAACTGTTTTCTTTATTAAAAGATTAACAGTAGCCTATTGTGTATTATTGACGGTAAAATTAAATTTTTACTTTTGTACATAAATACATTTCAGAGCCTGAAGTAAAGGAGTTGAATCAGTACTGAATCAGTTGAATCACATCAGCCACCTCTGATTTTCTGACAGTTTAATCAACTAAACAAAACAATTAATCTGAAAAATAATTAGATTGATGGATAATGTTAGTAATCATTATTTTCAGCACTCACCTGTCTCAGACTTGCTGCTTTCCTCCTTCTGCCCTGTCTGCTTTAAAATGAAGTGAAGACAGGACAGAAGACTTTATAATGTATCCCTACCTGTTTACTCCTCCCTCCTTCTTTACTGGAAATCACCTGTGTGTGTGAGTGTGTGTGTGTATGTGTGTGTGTTAAATCATTTAGCAGTGACTGTACAGTTTATTTCTGTCCTCATTTATCATCATAGTCCTCAGGTATCGTATGGTTAATCAGGGTCAATGACTCAATGATGATCCTAAAAAATATCACACTTGTTGGTTACGTGATGTCTCCAAATATGTTGTAAAGTGCTGCAGATAAGAACTGCTATGTTCAACCTACTTAGGTTGATGAATTCAAAGGTTCAGTGTCTTTATTTTCCCCCTACCAGCTCTCTCTCCCCTCAACCCCAACCGGTCCAGGAGCCTGGTTCTGTCTGAGGTTTCTTCTCGTAAAAGGGGAGTTTTTCCTTGCCACTGTCGCCAGGAGCTCTTTAAATTAAATTAAATTAAATTAAGAGTACAGTCTTGTGTAAAGTGCCTTGAGATGACTTGTATTGTGATTTGGCGCTATATAAATAAAGATTGATTGAAATTGAGACTCAGGACCTGGTTTTATTGAGCATCTCAAATAAAGTAAGAAAAATCTAAAGGCGACATTTACACTTTCAATATCAGGTTTAGGGGCAATTCCAGTAGAAATTTTGTGTGCTCATTATTATCAGTTTCCACGATATACTAACAGTTTATCAAAAATGACACTTTGATAATCTTATGACTTGAAAATAAACTAATCTTGTTCAGATAGTCTGGAAAGGATCCAAAAGCTGAATCACACATTCCTTCACGAGCACAGTTCTGTCAAAATCATCTGTGTTAAAAATGACAACTACAGAGAACTGTAGTATCATTCAGCTCACAATCCTTACATCTGACAGCTGTGGTCCAAGCTTTCCTTAGTCCAGGATCTTTGGGGAACATTTAACATAAACAAGACCATCTTAAAATGACTTCTGGCATGTAGCTGAATAGTTTTACTTCTAGTCACGTAGTGCTTGATCAATTATTCAGTACAGTCATGTTATCGTTAGGTTGCCCTCATCACGATGATGTCAGGTCATTTACTCATATAACAGTAAAATACAATAAAAATGTCACTTCCTTGTGTAAAGTTAGCCAGTGATGTCTGTCATGTATGTTTCTTCTGTTTGTAGTGAAATGCGACACGTCTGCGCCATTTTTCCTGCTCTGTGTGACTCTTGACTGTTGACTGCCCCAATTTCTACTTAAAAATGAAGAAAACGATTGTTTGGTTGTTGCTAATTTTCATTACAGCTCTAATCCTCATTTTGGGCTCTGAGAAACTGTGATTTGAAAAAGAAAAATGAATTTACAAATTAATTGGGAATATGATGATAGTAATCAATAGAGCGGAAATGATAATTCGAGAAGATTAGTTGATTGACAGAAAATAAATCGCCAACAATTTTAGTCATTTTTAAAGGGGAAAAATGATAAAATTCTCTGATTCCAGCTTCTCAAATGTGAATATGTTCTGGTGTCTTTTGTCCTCTATGACAGTAAACTGAATCTTTGTGTTATTTTGGACTGAATGAGACATTTGAGGACGTCAACTTGGACTTGGGGAAACAATGACTGTCAGCCTAATCGACTAATGAATCCAGAAAGTGATCAACAGATTAATGGATGATGAAAATAGTCGTCAGTCGCAGTCAATTTACAGCCTGATCATCGTGTCTCTTCTTCCTCACAAAGAAGCTCAACATCACAGGGAAAACAGTGAACCTGGACATTTGGGTAATATCATTCTGTTAGACATCTGCTTTACTGTATTGGCATTCATTATCTGTTCATATGACTGCAAACACTTGTATAAATACAATACAATTTGGCCCTGATATATCACCTCTATGATACTTGAAAAAAAATGAGATCATAGAAGAAAATTCATCCTGAAATCATATTTTGTGCCAAAGACAACATTTTGACCAAAAACAAAACAAATTTAGATTTTAGAAAACAAATTAACAAGATATGAAACACTTTTAGGAGCACTGAGACAAATTTACAAGTGGTGAAATATTTTTACAAAAGACACAATCTACATAGAAAGAGAATGTACCAAATACTGGGAGTGATTGATGCTGTGAGCGGCCAATTCGTGTTGTTGTCTGTGAATTTTTTCGTGATGTTTTGTCCATTTTGTGTGGCTCATATGACTCATAATCTCACCAGAGCAAACGACAACATGAACAGGAAGCTCCCTGTTGACAGATAAAAGCATGGTTGACACATTTATGAACTGGCTCATAAAACTGAAAAATATTTTACTGTTTTGAGGATCAATCTTTGACCTGCTGCTGAGGACTTTGGGTAAATTTCCAGTTTCACAGACTGGTACTTTACAGTCAGTATAATTTGTTCTGATTATAAACATGAAAGAATAAATACTGCTCACTAAATAATTATCACTCCACCACCTCCCGTGACATCTAGGTGTATGAGAGTGAGTCAGAGGCAGGTGCAGGACGCAGGGATGTAGGTCAATGGGAATATTAAATGGGCAAAATTTCAGTCAAGGTGCCCTGTATGACCCATAAAGTCAGGAGGGCGTCATTTATTTGAATCATCTTATTCTATGCTCACTTTCAAACTCTCCAACAACGGACCCTCAAATTCATTCAGTCATTTAAATTGTGAAGGCATACAAAATTTAATTTCCTAATGACTGTCTTACCTGTATATTACTCCAATGATTAAATTAATCATTATTATTATGATTGATGATGATGAGATGTTAAGATCTGTTTAATTACTCATGTTGTATTATAGGACACATCATCAGTTGTGGGCCTCAGGGTCATCTGACGAAGGCCCTGTTGAATTTGATCCAGCCTCACAGTGTGTCCTGTCTGGGGCCGATAATAATGTGTGTCAGCCTGTGTATTGTCTTTGACTCCCTAGTTCAATCTGACCAATACTTACCGTGATGACCTGAATACTTTAATTTACTTTTACATCCACCCTAATATTTACCTCAGAATAGATACTAATACAACAACAACAACAACAACAACAACACAAAAAAAAACAACAATGTGCATTTCTGGGCTCTGGTCCAAACAATTTTCTCCACTTTTACTGTATTCTGTTCAGTTTGACTTCTTCAGATAACGGGCTAGTACAAACACCTATACCTCAGTGTCAGCATTATTTCATCTTTTACAACTTCTACTAATCAAGGCTTTCCTCCTAATACCTGAACAACTAAAACTGAGACTTAAACTAAATTAAAACTAAACTAAAACTACTTAATCACTTGCTAAACTAACTAAAACGGAACTAAAATAAAAAAGCAACTGTAAATGACTCTGAAAATGATCTGTTGATGGTAATTTCATGTGTGGCTTATTTTTCTTTTAGTTCCCCTATCCACTTCCTGTGCACGTTTGTGTTTTGGATCTTTTATTTTGAAGGCTTTTTGAGCAAAACAGGAAGTGGGTGCAACGGTTGTCTTGGAGACGAGTGCCTTGACAACGCAAAGGTTCCTGGTGTTAATGAAAGGTTATCAAGTTATTATTTATGATAAATGAGTGTTACATCTGTGATCAAGCGACCTAGCCGGAAAGGGAACAAGGTATTATTATTATATTATTATTTATTAGACTCATTTGTAAGTTGAGCTATCAGGAAATAAAACGTCCCTAAAAAGAGTTTATGTACGTCAAGTTCAAGGATGTTTTCTATCGATTTTTTTTTTTACCTCTGAAAGGAAAAAGATAAAGTCTAAAGTCACAAATCAGCTCCTGTTAGAGCTGCACAGAAATCAAACTGGTTGTAGTCCTGATAAAACGATCTGGTTGTTAAAGCAAAATGACAAAGGAAATAATTAAATTAAGCAACAACTAGAAGAAAAAACAAGATATAAAAAGAAAAATCACAACAGCCGCCTAATTTCTGCTCTACAAATTAAAGTTACAAACAAAGAAAAACTGGTTAAAATAATCTTTCTGCAGCACATGACGTCGTATTGAGTTTTGTATTTTCACTTCCAGTCAGACTCTGACATCTAGTGGACGGTCAGCTGTACTGCAGCCAGAGACAGAAAGCACTATGGGGCTTCTTGGCAACACTGTATTCACTGATGGTGAAATCTAACAGATCCACAGAAATCCAAAACTAACAACACAGATTCAATCAGATATGGCTCATTTATACACAAACAGGGAAAATAACTAAAGTAAAAATAGATGTTATAAATGAAGCTGAAGCTCGACACAGGATTAAATCACTGCAAGTTCATTTATTTCCACAGATGTGTCTGCTGTTAAAATGTCTTTTTTTTTAACCAAGAACAAAGAAAATGAGTGTATAACGCTTCTTAAAACCAATGTTACAGAAATAAGAAAATAAAGTATAGTGATGAAAAAAATAATCCAATGATATAAAACCAACAATGATACAAAATGTACATTTTAACAAACCTGATGCTGCTTTTAAGACAGTTTTTTTTAGATATTTTTGAATTGCTCATTTTGCCTACCCTTATTTGTCACTGACTCTCATGTCATGGTCTTTTGTTTCACTGAGGGTACAATGTCCCAAATCACTTCATGTAGTGATTTGGGACATTTTGGACTCACCGCCAGCACAGCCAGAAAAATAGACATAAGATTCAAATTTAAGATGTAAAGCATCTAAAACAAAATTAATTAGTGGATCCGTGAATATAAAATGAGTTTTAAAAATTGATTTAGTTTGATTTCAGTTTGTAAATATCATCTTATAATGAATTTTAGTATCATAGTTTCATTACATAACCTTGGTAAGTTACCTGCTCATAAACATAATGAATACACACATAATATACTAAATTAAAACTGTTTAATATTTCCAGCTGAGACTGTGAGAAAAGTACAACAAGTCATCATTATTTCTACTTTGCTGCTCTGACTGTGGTAAAACAGCGATGTCTCACTCTCTCCCAGCAGTAATCCTTCTCCTGCTGAAAGTCACAGTGAATTCTCTTCTGCTTCATTCATTAGTTTTAGTCCTCGTTAACTCTCAGTGTGATTCTGAGACGTTTGATAAATATGAGCCCAGGCTCAGAGTCTGACTTATAACACTGGTTTCTATCTTTTCTGCATCAAACAGTTCATAACAAATCTGTAAATTGCTGACTTCAACAAAATCCAGAGATAACTGTTCAGTTTGTAGTCAGTTAAGAGACTTAAGTGAAGACGACAAAATCCAGACCCAGACTCCAGTCCAGATGGATCATCAGGATACAGCTGATCCTCTCTCAACACTCTTGGATGTTCACTGACACTCTGACCGAGATCAATGATTATACTTCCATCTGATGAGATAAGAAGAAACAACAGAGGTGATAAATTAGTCTTTAGAGAGACTCATTTCATCAGCTGTCAGTCAGTGATGCAGCACATCCAGTATAAAGAGCAACAAGGACTTCAGTCCTGTTCAGACCAGAAGTGGAACAGCTGTGCAGCGTAGCTTGCCTCCTTTCAGCTCTCATATTAACGTGTTGGAGTGAACACACTGAGCTCCAAGCTTACACACCTGCACACACTTTTACTATCAAGTGTGTTTCCTCTGCAGATTTCACTCAAGTACACAGAGGAAATAATGTGCTGAGAGTCATGGACACATCATTACTGCAGAAACAGAGACATTCACTCATCAGTTTACTGATGGATTTACTGCTGATACATGTCAACTCGTATCAAAGTTTAAAGCTACAGAGTCTCTGTGGGATTTGAAGATAGTTCCTGCTGTTAAATCATCACATGACAATCAGTCAGAGCTCTCAGATAACAGCTACTGTGATTCCTTCCGCACAGGTTCTAGTCTGTGTAAAGACCACATGGTTACTAAACGTAATGATGCTTGTGTGAAATCAGAGCCAGTGATTTGCAGGCTGCAGTCAGACTGATCTTAGAGCTCTGACAAAGACGAACTGATCAATTGTTTAGTGTTGAAATGAGAGAACAAACACTTTGAGATCAGATTTGATGGACTGACAATTTGATGATGAGGACCACTGTCTCTATACGTCTTGTAAGGCTGTCAGCTGTAATCCTTTATTTCCTACAGACATCAACACAACAACAACAGCCATCTTCACATCAACTCAAACACATAATCACAACAAGCTTCTGGCTCATCTGATTGGCTGACTGTTCTCTCTCTCTCTCTGTCTTTCTGTCCAATCCTGAAGCCTGTCACCATTCTCCTCTCACAGCTTCACTGAGAAAAGCAGCACTGAGAAGGTTGGATGTTCACCAGGAAATACTGGATCTTTGCTTTGATACTGACTGTGTTAAATATAAAACTGCTGACCTCAGAGTCTCCAGTCTGTAGTCTGGACTCTCCTTAAGATCACACAGCAGCTTCACGTCTGAATCCTTCAGGTTGCTGTATCTCAGATCCAGCTCTGTCAGATGGGAGGAGGGGTTGGACTTCAGAGCTGAGGCCAGAGAAGCACAGCTGATCTCTGACAAACTGCACCGCTCCAAACTGAATAAAGAATAAATGATGTAGATTAAAATCCATTTGTAATCCAATCAAACATGTTCAACTGTGTGTGTGTGTGTGTGTGTGTGTGTGTGTGTGTGTGTGTGTGTGTGTGTGTGTGTGTGTGTGTGTGTGTGTGTGTCTGTGTTACTGAAGGCAGAACTGAAGTGTTGTTGTTTTTCCTTCCTGTCCGGTTAATGTGTTACACACTAGGAAGTCAATGTGTATCCATGAAAGATAATTAAGTTATATTAAGTGATAGTAGTATGATTAGTGATGAGTAGTATGAGTATGATTTACTGATTGTATGTTTCATTATATCCCGTTTAATGATTGATGTAACATTGCGTGTATTTCAGGAAGTTATACAGGAGTGATGTCACTCATTAGCATTATGATAGCTCACTTTCCCAGTGTAGCGGACCCCAGCCAGACAGTGGTTAAGCCTACTGATGCTTAAAGCTTTTCATTATTTATGTTCAGCTGTTAATTGACAGGCGACTTCTGTTGTCAAGGCAACGTCTCTAAGATGACAGGGCGTCCACTTCCTTTTTCGCTAAAACAGCCTGCAAACTAAAAGATCCACAACAAAAAAGTGAAATACAGTGTCAAAATAAAAGCTTAGAGGAAGTGGATGAAGGAACTAAGGGAAAAAATAAGGTTTTTAAATTATTATTAACAGACCATTATAAGTCATTTACACCCATATCAGTGCTAGAAATAACATACCTCTTCTATTATTAGCAAAACACAATTTTATCGCTATGAAAGACACTGTGATGTTCATTGACATCAGTTTTTATGTTTATTGAATGTTTAAAGCTTACAAGATAGCCTGCAGTTAAATTGTTTGCCATCTATGGTGAATTTAATGTAGGCTGTTTGTTATATTATTTACAGACCACGTCCACTCATCTATGATGTTAACTGTAACATCTACTGATGAAGAAATGTTATTAAATGTTCACTAAAAAGAAGACCTCCAGTCTTTGTCCATATTGCTGCTTCAGCCAGTGTTAATTATAAAGTGTAGAGCAGTTGCTACAGTGTGTGTGTGTGTGTGTGTGTGTGTGTGTGTGTGTGTGTGTGTGTGTGTGTGTGTGTGTGTGTGTGTGTGTGTGTGTGTGTGTGTGTTCTAAAGGATAAATATCACTGATCATACATTATTCATTAAAACACATTAAAGAATATAATAAAGAAATATTTCTCCTTCATCAAGTAAACTGGATCAGTTTCAAACACATATTAGTTGAGAGGATCTTCTGTATACAGATGTGACTCTTGTTACAGAAAATCACTCAAGTCCTTTTCCAGTGTTTGCTGTGATGGTGGTGTTTATTGATCTCCCAGGATATCGGTGAGTGGACTGACACAGAGCGGGTCTGTGACAGTAGACTGACCCAGAGCAAATGAAATGGAAGCTTTTTATACAGTAAGGTTAACATGGAGGGATTTTGCATTCAGATAGGAACCAGGGCCATTTTAGTAAAGGGGGAAGGAGGTTCTCAGACAGTCAGATGTCAATGTAAACTGATAAGGGCCAAAACAGGAGGAGGTACTGTAGCAAACGGTAAAATCATCAGGAGCAAGACTGACCAAGGCTCTGTTCCCAGACGTCACTTGATTATCACGTCTCTGCTCAAATGTGTATTTTTTCTTCAATCTTTACCAAAAATTATAAACATTAATTGACTTTAACAACTAACAGTGGACATTTTCTACAGTTTCTTTAAGAATCATCTTTAAACTACACACTAAACTTTGTACAGTAAAAAATTAAATATCGAAAAAATATGAGGCTTTGACAGTCTGGTAGACTCACACTTGATTTGTCTGACTCAAAGTTTCAGAATATTTAGTACAATATTCCCTCTTTGAGTTTTGATCCCTCCACTGCAGCTCAGCCAGGAAACACTGAAGAAACTGATACTTACTAGATATGTGTAACTCAGACTGCTGAAGCCTCATATTAGTTTAAACTCTGAAAGTCATTTTTACACAAAACAAGACTGTGGATTTTAAATTCCTGAAAATATTTAAATTCTACAGATTTGTGCTCAGATAAATCCTGAAAATGTATGAACCAAACATTTTAAACATTGGTGAAGGATTTGAATTGAATATATAGGAAAAAAAACTACCAAAGCTACAGTCAGTGAACTGACCTCAGAGTCTTCAGTCTACAGTTTGGACTCTCCAGTCCAGCAGACAGACGCTTCACTGATGAATCAGACAGGATGTTTCCACTCAGGTCCAGATCTGTCAGATGAGGGTCGGACTTCAGAGCTGAGGCCAAAACTTCACAGTGAGTCTCTGAGAGCCAACAGTAAGAAAGTCTGTAATGACACATATATTACAACATATGTTATCATGAAAGAGGACACTTTATATTTACTTCATGTATTTGATGATAAAACAGTTTAACATTCATTATTTTGATCAACATTTAATCTTCACATCAGTGGTTCTACTAATGTTTTTAAAGAGTTTTAATCATTTTTGGCACATTTTATTCCTTTAATGTAAAACAACAGTTGACACACAAACAGGAAAACAGGAGAGAGATCAGTGGACGCTGCAGTTATACTGGATGCATCTGAACCAGTAAGCTACCAGAACACTCCGAGTTCAGCTGATGGTCTCACTGTGCTTGAATGAAACAATAATTCTCATCACTCTCTCTCATACCTGCAGACTGTAATCTTTGTTTTCTTTTAATCTTGCAGATGAAGGAGAGAAAATGGAGTTACTTAATCTGTCTGTGTGATCTGATCTCATGTCTGTCTCCACAAAGTTAACATGAGGACATCTTGATTAGAAAACCAGTTTTACTGTCCACTATTTTTAATGTGACTGCAGGATATTTTGACTCAGTTCAACTCAGTGAACAGTTACAGTTGAGAAAGATCATCTCTCTTTGCTACCTGCTGCTGTCAGCTTCACATCCATAAGCAGCTACATTTACTGACTGCTGACAAACACTAATTAATCTAATGACCTGACAATATTAGACCTGTACATAATTAAATATGAATGTAATTAAATATTTAGATGTGTATGACAGATGACTGCATGATGTTTAGTTGTTGACTTTCTTTTCTGAGAATCTGAAAAACTGATTCAGCACAAATACAATTAACAAACCAATAAGGTTGAATTATTTTCAACATGATGTCATCAGAAAGATGTTATCAGAGTATAATCATTAAAAATATAACATTGAACTTTAATGTGTATAAGATCTCTTTAAACAGGCTGAATTGTGTCATTCTGCTCTCATATAATGATCAGACCTCTGTGCATTTCCTGCTACTACTCTTCTCTACACTGGGGATCAACTGATATATTTTTTTTAGAGCCGATTCAAATACAGATTATTAATAAATCAAAGAGGCTGATAAACGATACTTGCAGCCGATATTCAGTTGCTGTAAATGTTAAAATGTGCCAAAATGTACAGCAACACAAACCCCAACACAAAGCTGCCTTTAAATGAACATATATTTAATGAATATTTCTTTATAACATGAAATATCTGAACAATATATTTACAAAAAGTGCACAATATAATTATCTTCCAAAACAAAAAATGTGATGATGTGTTACAAACTGAACGGACAGCAGGCAGTAAACTTTGAAGATAGCACTGAACACTGATAGCTGTAGCCTACTAATTATTAATTGGATTGTTAAAGAGCAAATGCATCATAGTACAGGTAAGTGTGTTTATCTGTGTGTGTGTGTGTGTGTGTGTGTGTGTGTGTGTGTCTGTGAGTGTGTGTGTGTGTGTGTGTGTGTGTGTGTGTGTGTGTGTGTGTGTGTGTGTGTTCTAAAGGATAAATATCACTGATCAGACATTATTCATTAAAACACATTAAAGAATATAATAAAGAAATATTTCTCCTTCATCAAGTAAACTGGATCAGTTTCAAACAGATATTAGTTGAGAGGATCTTCTGTATACAGATGTGACTCTTGTTACAGAAAATCACTCAAGTCCTTTTCCAGTGTTTGCTGTGATGGTGGTGTTTATTGATATCTCAGGATATCAGTGAGTGGACTGACACAGAGCGGGTCTGTGACAGTAGATTGACCCAGAGCAAATGAAATGGAAGCATTTTATACAGTAAGGTTAACACAGTAATCAGCTAGTGAAAAGAAACAAAAGGGCACGAATGGAGGGATTTTGCATTCAGATAGGAACCAGGGCCATTTTAGTAAAGAGGGAAGGAGGTTCTCAGACAGTCAGATGTCAATGTTAACTGACAAGGGCCAAAACAGGAGGAGGTACTGTAGCAAACGGTAAAATCATCAGGAGCAAGACTGACCAAGGCTCTGTTCCCAGACGTCACTTGATTATCACGTCTCTGCTCAAATGTGTATTTTTTCTTCACTCTTTACCAAAAATTATAAACATTAATTGACTTTAACAACTAACAGTGGACATTTTCTACAGTTTCTTTAAGAATCATCTTTAAACTACACACTAAACTTTGTACAGTAAAAAATTAAATATCGAAAAAATATGAGGCTTTGACAGTCTGGTAGACTCACACTTGATTTGTCTGACTCAAAGTTTCAGAATATTTAGTACAATATTCCCTCTTTGAGTTTTGATCCCTCCACTGCAGCTCAGCCAGGAAACACTGAAGAAACTGATACTTACTAGATATGTGTAACTCAGACTGCTGAAGCCTCATATTAGTTTAAATTCTGGAAGTCATTTTTACACAAAACAAGACTGTGGATTTTAAATTCCTGAAAATATTTAAATTCTACAGATTTGTGCTCAGATAAATCCTGAAAATGTATGAACCAAACATTTTAAACATTGGTGAAGGATTTGAATTGAATATATAGGAAAAAAAACTACCAAAGCTACAGTCAGTGAACTGACCTCAGAGTCTTCAGTCTACAGTTTGGACTCTCCAGTCCAGCAGACAGACGCTTCACTGATGAATCAGACAGTTTGTTTCTACTCAGGTCCAGATCTGTCAGATGAGGGTTGGACTTCAGAGCTGAGGCCAAAACTTCACAGTGAGTCTCTGAGAGTCTACAGTAAGAAAGTCTGTAATGACACATATATTACAACATATGTTATCATGAAAGAGGACACTTTATATTTACTTCATGTATTTGATGATAAAACAGTTTAACATTCATTATTTTGATCAACATTTAATCTTCACATCAGTGGTTCTACTAATGTATTTAAAGAGTTTTAATCATTTTTGGCACATTTTATTCCTTTAATGTAAAACAACAGTTGACACACAAACAGGCAAACAGGAGAGAGATCAGTGGACGCTGCAGTTATACTGGATGCATCTGAACCAGTAAGCTACCAGAACACTCCCAGTTCAGCTGATGGTCTCACTGTGCTTGAATGAAACAATAATTCTCATCACTCTCTCTCATACCTGCAGACTGTAATCTTTGTTTTCTTTTAATCTTGCAGATGAAGGAGAGAAAATGGAGTTACTTAATCTGTCTGTGTGATCTGATCTCATGTCTGTCTCCACAAAGTTAACATGAGGACATCTTGATTAGAAAACCAGTTTTACTGTCCACTATTTTTAATGTGACTGCAGGATATTTTGACTCAGTTCAACTCAGTGAACAGTTACAGTTGAGAAAGATCATCTCTCTTTGCTACCTGCTGCTGTCAGCTTCACATCCATAAGCAGCTACATTTACTGACTGCTGACAAACACTAATTAATCTAATGACCTGACAATATTAGACCTGTACATAATTAAATATGAATGTAATTAAATATTTAGATGTGTATGACAGATGACTGCATGATGTTTAGTTGTTGACTTTATTTTCTGAGAATCTGAAAAACTGATTCAGCACAAAAACAATTAACAAACCAATAAGGTTGAATTATTTTCAACATGATGTCATCAGAAAGATGTTATCAGGGTATCAGCATTAAAAATATAACATTGAACTTTAATGTGTATAAGATCTCTTTAAACAGGCTGAATTGTGTCATTCTGCTCTCATATAATGATCAGACCTCTGTGCATTTCCTGCTACTACTCTTCTCTACACTGGGGATCAACTGACATCGTTTTTTCAGGGCCGATTCAAATACAGATTATTAATAAGTCAAAGAGGCTGATAACCGATACTTGCAGCTGATATTCAGTTGCTGTAAATGTTAAAATGTGCCAAAATGTACAGCAACACAAACCCCAACACAAAGCTGCCTTTAAATGAACATACGTTTAATGAATATTTCTTAATAACATGAAATATCTGATCAATACATTTACAAAAAGTGCACAATATAATTATCTTCCTAAACAAAAAAATGTGATGATGTGTTACAAACTGAACGGACAGCAGGCAGTAAACTTTGAAGATAGCACTGAACACTGATAGCTGTAGCCTACTAATTATTAATTGGATTGTTAAAGAGCAAATGCATCATAGTACAGGTAAGTGTGTTTATCTGTGTGTGTGTGTGTGTGTGTGTGTGTATCTTTGTATGTGTGTATCCATGTGTGTCTTTTTGTGTGTGTGTGTGTTTGTGTGTGTGTGTGTGTGTGTGTGTGTGTGTGTGTGTGTGCGTGCGTGTTTGTGTTTGTGTGTGTGTGTGTGTGTGTTTGTGTGTGTGTGTGTGTGTGTGTGTGTCTTTGTATTTGTGTGTGTTTGTGTGTGTGTGTGTGTGTGTGTTTGTGCGTGTGTGTGTGTGTGTGTGTGTCATGATTTTGCTGAAGTGAAAAATATTCTGTCATCAAATGAACAGAAATCGATCACACTGCTGCTGAACTCAGTCAAGTCTGTAATTAGAGGATCAATATGAAATCAGACCTGTTCATTATTTATTACATGAGCTCTTCTTCCTGTATTTGGTAGTTTAGTAGGTGTGTGTAATTAAAACATGTTATTGGTGGCAGTAATCATTCCTCCTGCCCATACTGACTGTGAAGTGGTCTCTTCCTAACACAGCTACACTGTAGGAAATGACTTCAGAAGTTCAGATGAAGCTAATATGAGGCTTTGACAGTCTGGTAGACTCACACTTGATTTGTCTGACTCAAAGTTTCAGAATATTTAGTACAATATTCCCTCTTTGAGTTTTGATCCCTCCACTGCAGCTCAGCCAGGAAACACTGAAGAAACTCAAAGATACTTACTAGATATGTGTAACTCAGACTGTTGAAGCCTCATATTAGTTTAAACTCTGAAAGTCATTTTAACACAAAACAAGACTGTGGATTTTAAATTCCTGAAAATATTTAAATTCTACAGATTTGTGCTCAAATAAATCCTGAAAATGTATGAACCAAACATTTTAAACATTGATGAAGGATTTGAATTTAATACATAGAAAAAAACTAGCTAAGCTACATTCAGTGAACTGACCTCAGAGTCTTCAGTCTACAGTTTGGACTCTCCAGTCCAGCAGACAGACGCTTCACTGATGAATCAGACAGTCTGTTGTCACTCAGGTCCAGATCTGTCAGATGAGGGTTGGACTTCAGAGCTGAGGCCAAAACTTCACAGTGAGTCTCTGAGAGTCCACAGTTATAAAGTCTGTAATGACACATATATTACAACATATGTTATCATGAAAGAGGACACTTTATATTTACTTCATGTATTTGATGATAAAACAGTTTAACATTCATTATTTTGATTAACATTTAATCTTCACATCAGTGGTTCTACTAATGTTTTTAAAGAGTTTTAATCATTTTTGGCACATTTTATTCCTTTAATGTAAAACAACAGTTGACACACAAACAGGAAAACAGGAGAGAGATCAGTGGACGCTGCAGTTATACTGGATGCATCTGAACCAGTAAGCTACCAGAACACTCCCAGTTCAGCTGATGGTCTCACTGTGCTTGAATGAAACAATAATTCTCATCACTCTCTCTCATAGCTGCAGACTGTAATCTTTGTTTTCTTTTAATCTTGCAGATGAAGGAGAGAAAATGGAGTTACTTAGTCTGTCTGTGGGATCTGATCTCATGTCTGTCTCCACAAAGTTAACATGAGGACATCTTGATTAGAAAACCAGTTTTACTGTCCACTATTTTTAATGTGACTGCAGGATATTTTGACTCAGTTCAACTCAGTGAACAGTTACAGTTGAGAAAGATCATCTCTCTTTGCTACCTGCTGCTGTCAGCTTCACATCCATAAGCAGCTACATTTACTGACTGCTGACAAACACTAATTAATCTAATGACCTGACAATATTAGACCTGTACATAATTAAATATGAATGTAATTAAATAATTAGATGTGTATGACAGATGACTGCATGATGTTTAGTTGTTGACTTTCTTTTCTGAGAATCTGAAAAACGGATTCAGCATAAATACAATTAACAAACCAATAAGGTTGAATTATTTTCAACATGATGTCATCAGAAAGATGTTATCAGGGTATCAGCATTAAAAATATAACATTGAACTTTAATGTGTATAATATCTCTTTAAACAGGCTGAATTGTGTCATTCTGCTCTCATATAATGATCAGACCTCTGTGCATTTCCTGCTACTACTCTTCTCTACACTGGGGATCAACTGATATCGGTTTTTCAGAGCCGATTCAAATACAGATTATTAATAAATCAAAGAGGCTGATAACCGATACTTGCAGCCGATATTCAGTTGCTGTAAATGTTAAAATGTGCCAAAATGTACAGCAACACAAACCCAACACAAAGCTGCCTTTAAATGAACATATATTTAATGAATGTTTCTTTATAACATGAAATATCTGAACAATATATTTACAAAAAGTGCACAATATAATTATCTTCCTAAACAAAAAAATGTGATGATGTGTTACAACCTGAACGGACAGCAGGCAGTAAACTTTGAAGATAGCACTGAACACTGATAGCTGTAGCCTACTAATTATTAATTGGATTGTTAAAGAGAAAATGCATCCTAGTACAGGTAAGTGTGTTATCTGTGTGTGTGTGTGTGTGTGTGTGTGTGTGTGTGTGTGTTTGTGTGTGTGTGTGTGTGTGTGTGTGTGTGTGTGTTTGTCTTTGTATTTGTGTGTGTGTGTGTGTGTGTGTGTGTGTGTGTGTGTGTGTGTGTGTGTGTTTGTGTGTGTGTGTGTGTGTGTGTGTCTGTGTGTCTGTGTGTGTGTGTGTCATGATTTTGCTGAAGTGAAAAATATTCTGTCATCAAATGAACAGAAATCGATCACACTGCTGCTCAACTCAGTCAAGTCTGTAATTAGAGGATCAATATGAAATCAGACCTGTTCATTATTTATTACATGAGCTCTTCTTCCTGTATTTGGTAGTTTAGTAGGTGTGTGTAATTAAAACATGTTATTGGTGGCAGTAATCATTCCTCCTGTCCATACTGACAGTGAAGTGGTCTCTTCCTAACACAGCTACACTGTAGGAAATGACTTCAGAAGTTCAGATGAAGCTAATATGAGGCTTTGACAGTCTGGTAGACTCACACTTGATTTGTCTGACTCAAAGTTTCAGAATATTTAGTACAATATTCCCTCTTTGAGTTTTGATCCCTCCACTGCAGCTCAGCCAGGAAACACTGAAGAAACTCAAAGATACTTACTAGATATGTGTAACTCAGACTGTTGAAGCCTCATATTAGTTTAAACTCTGAAAGTCATTTTTACACAGAACAAGACTGTGGATTTTAAATTCCTGAAAATATTTAAATTCTACAGATTTGTGCTCAGATGAATCCTGAAAATGTATGAACCAAACATGTTAAACATTGGTGAAGGATTTGAATTTAATACATAGAAAAAAACTAGCTAAGCTACAGTCAGTGAACTGACCTCAGAGTCTTCAGTCTACAGTTTGGACTCTCCAGTCCAGCAGACAGACGCTTCAATTCTGAATCATACAGGATGTTTCTACTCAGGTCCAGATGTGTCAGATGAGGGTTGGACTTCAGAGCTGAGGCCAAAGCTTCACAGTGAGTGTCTGAGAGATAACAGCCAGTAAGTCTGTAATGACACATATATTACAACATATGTTATCATGAAAGAGGACACTTTATATTTACTTCATGTATTTGATGATAAAACAGTTTAACATTCATTATTTTGATCAACATTTAATCTTCACATCAGTGGTTCTACTAATGTTTTTAAAGAGTTTTAATCATTTTTGGCACATTTTATTCCTTTAATGTAAAACAACAGTTGACACACAAACAGGAAAACAGGAGAGAGATCAGTGGACGCTGCAGTTATACTGGATGCATCTGAACCAGTAAGCTACCAGAACACTCCCAGTTCAGCTGATGGTCTCACTGTGCTTGAATGAAACAATAATTCTCATCACTCTCTCTCATACCTGCAGACTGTAATCTTTGTTTTCTTTTAATCTTGCAGATGAAGGAGATAAAATGGAGTTACTTAGTCTGTCTGTGTGATCTGATCTCATGTCTGTCTCCACAAAGTTAACATGACGACATCTTGATTAGAAAACCAGTTTTACTGTCCACTATTTTTAATGTGACTGCAGGATATTTAGACTCAGTTCAACTCAGTGAACAGTTACAGTTGAGAAAGATCATCTCTCTTTGCTACCTGCTGCTGTCAGCTTCACATCCATAAGCAGCTACATTTACTGACTGCTGACAAACACTAATTAATCTAATGACCTGACAATATTAGACCTGTACATAATTAAATATGAATGTAATTAAATATTTAGATGTGTATGACAGATGACTGCATGATGTTTAGTTGTTGACTTTCTTTTCTGAGAATCTGAAAAACTGATTCAGCATAAATACAATTAACAAACCAATAAGGTTGAATTATTTTCAACATGATGTCATCAGAAAGATGTTATCAGGGTATCAGCATTAAAAATATAACATTGAACTTTAATGTGTATAAGATCTCTTTAAACAGGCTGAATTGTGTCATTCTGCTCTCATATAATGATCAGACCTCTGTGCATTTCCTGCTACTACTCTTCTCTACACTGGGGATCAACTGATATCGTTTTTTCAGGGCTGATTCAAATACAGATTATTAATAAATCAAAGAGGCTGATAACCGATACTTGCAGCCGATATTCAGTTGCTGTAAATGTTAAAATGTGCCAAAATGTACAGCAACACAAACCCAACACAAAGCTGCCTTTAAATGAACATTTATTTAATGAATATTTCTTTATAACATGAAATATCTGAACAATACATTTACAAAAAGTGCACAATATAATTATCTTCCTAAACAAAAAAATGTGATGATGTGTTACAAACTGAACGGACAGCAGGCAGTAAACTTTGAAGATAGCACTGAACACTGATAGCTGTAGCCTACTAATTATTAATTGGATTGTTAAAGAGCAAATGCATCATAGTACAGGTAAGTGTGTTTATCTGTGTGTGTGTGTGAGTGTGTGTGTGTGTGTGTGTGTGTGTGTGTGTGTGTGTGTGTGTGTGAGTGTGTGTGTGTGTGTGTGTGTGTGTGTATGTGTGTGTGTGTGTGTGTTTGTGTATGTGTGTGTGTGTGTATGTCTGTGTGTGTGTGTGTGTGTGTGTGTGTGTGTGTGTGTGTGTGTGTGTGTGTGTGTGTGTGTGTGTGTGTGTGTGTGTGTGTGTGTGTGTGTCATGATTTTGCTGATATGAAAAATATTCTGTCATCAAATGAACAGAAATCGATCACACTGCTGCTGAACTCAGTCAAGTCTGTAATTAGAGGATCAATATGAAATCAGACCTGTTCATTATTTATTACATGAGCTCTTCTTCCTGTATTTGGTAGTTTAGTAGGTGTGTGTAATTAAAACATGTTATTGGTGGCAGTAATCATTCCTCCTGTCCATACTGACTGTGAAGTGGTCTCTTCCTAACACAGCTACACTGTAGGAAATGACTTCAGAAGTTCAGATGAAGCTAATATGAGGCTTTGACAGTCTGGTAGACTCACACTTGATTTGTCTGACTCAAAGTTTCAGAATATTTAGTACAATATTCCCTCTTTGAGTTTTGATCCCTCCACTGCAGCTCAGCCAGGAAACACTGAAGAAACTCAAAGATACTTACTAGATATGTGTAACTCAGACTGTTGAAGCCTCATATTAGTTTAAACTCTGAAAGTCATTTTTACACAGAACAAGACTGTGGATTTTAAATTCCTGAAAATATTTAAATTCTACAGATTTGTGCTCAGATAAATCCTGAAAATGTATGAACCAAACATTTTAAACATTGGTGAAGTATTTGAATTTAATACATAGAACACAAAACTACCAAAGCTACAGTCAGTGAACTGACCTCAGAGTCTTCAGTCTACAGTTTGGACTCTCCAGTCCAGCAGACAGACGCTTCACTGATGAATCAGACAGGTTGTTTCCACTCAGGTCCAGTTCTATCAGATGAGGGTTGGACTTCAGAGCTGAGGCCAAAACTTCACAGTGAGTCTCTGAGAGCCAACAGGTAGAAAGTCTGTAATGACACATATATTACAACATATGTTATCATGAAAGAGGACACTTTATATTTACTTCATGTATTTGATGATAAAACAGTTTGACATTCATTATTTTGATCAACATTTAATCTTCACATCAGTGGTTCTACTAATGTCTTTAAAGAGTTTTAATCATTTTTGGCACATTTTATTCCTTTAATGTAAAACAACAGTTGACACACAAACAGGAAAACAGGAGAGAGATCAGTGGACGCTGCAGTTATACTGGATGCATCTGAACCAGTAAGCTACCAGAACACTCCCAGTTCAGCTGATGGTCTCACTGTGCTTGAATGAAACAATAATTCTCATCACTCTCTCTCATACCTGCAGACTGTAATCTTTGTTTTCTTTTAATCTTGCAGATGAAGGAGAGAAAATGGAGTTACTTAGTCTGTCTGTGTGATCTGATCTCATGTCTGTCTCCACAAAGTTAACATGAGGACATCTTGATTAGAAAACCAGTTTTACTGTCCACTATTTTTAATGTGACTGCAGGATATTTTGACTCAGTTCAACTCAGTGAACAGTTACAGTTGAGAAAGATCATCTCTCTTTGCTACCTGCTGCTGTCAGCTTCACATCCATAAGCAGCTACATTTACTGACTGCTGACAAACACTAATTAATCTAATGACCTGACAATATTAGACCTGTACATAATTAAATATGAATGTAATTAAATATTTAGATGTGTATGACAGATGACTGCATGATGTTTAGCTGTTGACTTTCTTTTCTGAGAATCTGAAAAACTGATTCAGCACAAATACAATTAACAAACCAATAAGGTTGAATTATTTTCAACATGATGTCATCAGAAAGATGTTATCAGGGTATAATCATTAAAAATATAACATTGAACTTTAATGTGTGTAAGATCTCTTTAAACAGGCTGAATTGTGTCATTCTGCTCTCATATAATGATCAGACCTCTGTGCATTTCCTGCTACTACTCTTCTCTACACTGGGGATCAACTGACATCGTTTTTTCAGAGCCGATTCAAATACAGATTATTAATAAATCAAAGAGGCTGATAACGATACTTGCAGCTGATATTCAGTTGCTGTAAATGTTAAAATGTGCCAAAATGTACAGCAACACAAACCCAACACAAAGCTGCCTTTAAATTAACATTTATTTAATGAATATTTCTTAATAACATGAAATATCTGATCAATACATTTACAAAAAGTGCACAATATAATTATCTTCCAAAACATAAAAATGTGATGATGTGTTACAAACTGAACGGACAGCAGGCAGTAAACTTTGAAGATAGCACTGAACACTGATAACTGTAGCCTACTAATTATTAATTGGATTGTTAAAGAGAAAATGCATCATAGTACAGGTAAGTGTGTTTATCTGTGTGTGTGTGTGTGTGTGTGTGTGTGTGTGTGTGTGTGTGTGTGTGTGTGTGTGTGTGTGTGTGTGTGTGTGTGTGTGTGTGTGTGTGTGTGTGTGTGTGTGTGTGTGTGTGTGTCATGATTTTGCTGAAGTGAAAAATATTCAGTCATCAAATGAACAGAAATCGATCACACTGCTGCTGAACTCAGTCAAGTCTGTAATTAGAGGATCAATATGAAATCAGACCTGTTCATTATTTATTACATGAGCTCTTCTTCCTGTATTTGGTAGTTTAGTAGGTGTGTGTATTTAAAACATGTTATTGGTGGCAGTAATCATTCCTCCTGTTCATACTGACTGTGAAGTGGTCTCTTCCTAACACAGCTACACTGTAGGAAATGACTTCAGAAGTTCAGATGAAGCTAATATGAGGCTTTGACAGTCTGGTAGACTCACACTTGATTTGTCTGACTCAAAGTTTCAGAATATTTAGTACAATATTCCCTCTTTGAGTTTTGATCCCTCCACTGCAGCTCAGCAAGGAAACACTGAAGAAACTCAAAGATACTTACTAGATATGTGTAACTCAGACTGTTGAAGTCTCATATTAGTTTAAACTCTGGAAGTCATTTTTACACAGAACAAGACTGTGGATTTTAAATTCCTGGAAATATTTAAATTGTACAGATTTGTGCTCAGATAAATCCTGAAAATATATGAACCAAACATTTTAAACATTGGTGAAGGAATTGAATTGAATACATACAAAAAACTACCAAAGCTACAGTCAGTGAACTGACCTCAGAGTCTTCAGTCTACAGTTTGGACTCTCCAGTCCAGCAGACAGACGCTTCACTGATGAATCAGACAGTCTGTTGTTACTCAGGTCCAGATCTGTCAGATGAGGGTTGGACTTCAGAGCTGAGGCCAAAACTTCACAGTGAGTCTCTGAGAGTTCACAGGAAGAAAGTCTGTAATGACACATATATTACAACATATGTTATCATGAAAGAGGACACTTTATATTTACTTCATGTATTTGATGATAAAACAGTTTGACATTCATTATTTTGATCAACATTTAATCTTCACATCAGTGGTTCTACTAATGTTTTTAAAGAGTTTTAATCATTTTTGGCACATTTTATTCCTTTAATGTAAAACAACAGTTGACACACAAACAGGAAAACAGGAGAGAGATCAGTGGACGCTGCAGTTATACTGGATGCATCTGAACCAGTAAGCTACCAGAACACTCCCAGTTCAGCTGATGGTCTCACTGTGCTTGAATGAAACAATAATTCTCATCACTCTCTCTCATACCTGCAGACTGTAATCTTTGTTTTCTTTTAATCTTGCAGATGAAGGAGAGAAAATGGAGTTACTTAGTCTGTCTGTGTGATCTGATCTCATGTCTGTCTCCACAAAGTTAACATGAGGACATCTTGATTAGAAAACCAGTTTTACTGTCCACTATTTTTAATGTGACTGCAGGATATTTTGACTCAGTTCAACTCAGTGAACAGTTACAGTTGAGAAAGATCATCTCTCTTTGCTACCTGCTGCTGTCAGCTTCACATCCATAAGCAGCTACATTTACTGACTGCTGACAAACACTAATTAATCTAATGACCTGACAATATTAGACCTGTACATAATTAAATATGAATGTAATTAAATATTTAGATGTGTATGACAGATGACTGCATGATGTTTAGTTGTTGACTTTCTTTTCTGAGAATCTGAAAAACGGATTCAGCACAAATACAATTAACAAACCAATAAGGTTGAATTATTTTCAACATGATGTCATCAGAAAGATGTTATCAGGGTATCAGCATTAAAAATATAACATTGAACTTTAATGTGTATAAGATCTCTTTAAACAGGCTGAATTGTGTCATTCTGCTCTCATATAATGATCAGACCTCTGTGCATTTCCTGCTACTACTCTTCTCTACACTGGGGATCAACTGATATCGTTTTTTCAGAGCTGATTCAAATACAGATTATTAATAAATCAAAGAGGCTGATAACGAAACTTGCAGCCGATATTCAGTTGCTGTAAATGTTAAAATGTGCCAAAATGTACAGCAACACAAACCCAACACAAAGCTGCCTTTAAATGAACATTTGTTTAATGAATGTTTCTTTATAACATGAAATATCTGAACAATACATTTACAAAAAGTGCACAATATAATTATCTTCCAAAACAAAAAAATGTGATGATGTGTTACAAACTGAACGGACAGCAGGCAGTAAACTTTGAAGATAGCACTGAACACTGATAGCTGTAGCCTACTAATTATTAATTGGATTGTTAAAGAGCAAATGCATCATAGTACAGGTAAGTGTGTTTATCTGTGTGTGTGTGTGTATCCGTGTGTGTCTTTTTGTGTGTTTTGTGCGTATATCTGTCTTTGTCTGCATGTGTGTCTTTATGTGTGTGTGTGTGTGTGTGTGTGTGTGTGTGTGTTTGTGTGTGTTGTTGTGTGTGTGTGTGTGTGTGTGTGCGTGTGTGTGTGTGTGTGTGTGTGTGTGTGTGTGTGTGTGTGTGTGTGTGTGTGTGTGTCATGATTTTGCTGAAGTGAAAAATATTCTGTCATCAAATGAACAGAAATCGATCACACTGCTGCTGAACTCAGTCAAGTCTGTAATTAGAGGATCAATATGAAATCAGACCTGTTCATTATTTATTACATGAGCTCTTCTTCCTGTATTTAGTAGTTTAGTAGGTGTGTGTAATTAAAACATGTTATTGGTGGCAGTAATCATTCCTCCTGTCCATACTGACAGTGAAGTGGTCTCTTCCTAACACAGCTACACTGTAGGAAATGACTTCAGAAGTTCAGATGAAGCTAATATGAGGCTTTGACAGTCTGGTAGACTCACACTTGATTTGTCTGACTCAAAGTTTCAGAATATTTAGTACAATATTCCCTCTTTGAGTTTTGATCCCTCCACTGCAGCTCAGCCAGGAAACACTGAAGAAACTCAAAGATACTTACTAGATATGTGTAACTCAGACTGTTGAAGCCTCATATTAGTTTAAACTCTGGAAGTCATTTTTACACAGAACAAGACTGTGGATTTTAAATTCCTGAAAATATTTAAATTCTACAGATTTGTGCTCAGATAAATCCTGAAAATGTATGAACCAAATATTTTAAACTTTGGTGAAGGATTTGAATTGAATACATACAAAAAAACTACCAAAGCTACAGTCAGTGAACTGACCTCAGAGTCTTCAGTCTACAGTTTGGACTCTCCAGTCCAGCAGACAGACGCTTCACTGATGAATCAGACAGGTAGTTGAGACTCAGGTCCAGTTCTGTCAGATGAGGGTTGGACTTCAGAGCTGAGGCCAAAACTTCACAGTGAGTCTCTGAGAGCCAACAGGTAGAAAGTCTGTAATGACACATATATTACAACATATGTTATCATGAAAGAGGACACTTTATATTTACTTCATGTATTTGATGATAAAACAGTTTGACATTCATTATTTTGATCAACATTTAATCTTCACATCAGTGGTTCTACTAATGTCTTTAAAGAGTTTTAATCATTTTTGGCACATTTTATTCCTTTAATGTAAAACAACAGTTGACACACAAACAGGAAAACAGGAGAGAGATCAGTGGATGCTGCAGTTATACTGGATGCATCTGAACCAGTAAGCTACCAGAACACTCCCAGTTCAGCTGATGGTCTCACTGTGCTTGAATGAAACAATAATTCTCATCACTCTCTCTTATACCTGCAGACTGTAATCTTTGTTTTCTTTTAATCTTGCAGATGAAGGAGAGAAAATCTTAATCTGTCTGTGTGATCTGATCTCATGTCTGTCTCCACAAAGTTAACATGACGACATCTTGATTAGAAAACCAGTTTTACTGTCCACTATTTTTAATGTGACTGCAGGATATTTTGACTCAGTTCAACTCAGTGAACAGTTCCAGTTGAGAAAGATCATCTCTCTTTGCTACCTGCTGCTGTCAGCTTCACATCCATAAGCAGCTACATTTACTGACTGCTGACAAACACTAATTAATCTAATGACCTGACAATATTAGACCTGTACATAATTAAATATGAATGTAATTAAATATTTAGATGTGTAGGACAGATGACTGCATGATGTTTAGTTGTTGACTTTCTTTTCTGAGAATCTGAAAAACTGATTCAGCATAAATACAATTAACAAACCAATAAGGTTGAATTATTTTCAACATGATGTCATCAGAAAGATGTTATCAGGGTATCAGCATTAAAAATATAACATTGAACTTTAATGTGTATAAGATCTCTTTAAACAGGCTGAATTGTGTCATTCTGCTCTCATATAATGATCAGACCTCTGTGCATTTCCTGCTACTACTCTTCTCTACACTGGGGATCAACTGACATCGTTTTTTCAGGGCTGATTCAAATACAGATTATTAATAAATCAAAGAGGCTGATAACCGATACTTGCAGCCGATATTCAGTTGCTGTAAATGTTAAAATGTGCCAAAATGTACAGCAACACAAACCCCAACACAAAGCTGCCTTTAAATGAACATATATTTAATGAATGTTTCTTAATAACATGAAATATCTGATCAATACATTTACAAAAAGTGCACAATATAATTATCTTCCAAAACAAAAAAATGTGATGATGTGTTACAAACTGAACGGACAGCAGGCAGTAAACTTTGAAGATAGCACTGAACACTGATAGCTGTAGCCTACTAATTATTAATTGGATTGTTAAAGAGCAAATGCATCATAGTACAGGTAAGTGTGTGTGTGTGTGTGTATGTGTGTGTGTGTGTGTGTGTGTGTGTGTGTGTGTGTGTGTGTGTGTGTTACTAAAATCTTGCGTTACAGCATTGAGTTGAGTTGAGTGTAACTATGACAGGCTCTTCTTACCAACTAATGTTAAAGAGTGAGTTTTAACTTCTTAAGTTGGAAAATTACTCCATGAAAAGTTTTGTATCTGCTGCTGTGCACACGCTCACTCCAAGAGTACAGAGCAGCTGCTGGCGTGAGTCGGACTGAGTCAGAGAGAGTAGAGGCTGCATCAGAGAAGCACATGTATCTCAAAAGGGGACTGTTTTAAAAAATGATTCGCTGATTGAATCATCATACAGTCAGTCACACACCAATCACAGCCATTCTCACCACAAGGCGGTCCCTTTAAATATGACTCCCCTTCAACTCCAAGTAAAACTGTATTACCATTTGTTGCAATAAATGGTTTGATCTATGACGAGAGTGGTCCTGACTGAACTGACATTACTGAATACGTTTTCTGATTCGCTGATCCTCCGTGCTCACTATGAAATGTCTCAGAAAACCATTAAGAAAAAAAATATGATGAAAGCAACTCTGTATGACTTCAGAGTTTTTTTTGGAAAAAGATATAGATCTTATTTTAAACTTTTGATTATAGTGTTAAAACAGTGTTTGATTAAATGTGATTTGCAGAACCTGCTCCTATAATAATAATAACTTTACTGCATTTACTGATGACTGTAAAATACTGATTTATGTTGTGATAAAATGCTGCTGTAATAAAACCTCAACCACAGCCTCTAAAGTCCTTAATTTGTTTCATCAGGTTTGAATGATGCTTCCATCACCCAAAGGAAGATAAATAGAAGAAAAACCTATAAATTAGAAGTAAAAAGAATAACTGTGTTCATTAATTTAACAGCTATAAACACAACCAACTGAACAATCAACATTATTACACATCAGTGACTAAATATAACTGACATGATTTTTTCATATATAAACAGTAGAGTACTATTTTAACGTGGCGTACAGTATGTATTTGGATACATTTTAAATAATTTCTCCACTCCCCTAAACTCTTTCCGTCGGGGTTTACTTACGGGCCAGATGTAGGCTATGAATCTGAATTAATTTAGGTATTGCCCATCTCCAAAAGGCCACCTCAAAATCCACCAGAATGCAGGAAGTCATATCTAACTAAACCAACATTTTCCGGGGGCAGAACCCTCAGACCGGCCACCAGTGTTTTTGTTTACCACATACTGGGGTGGATGGAGGGTCGGGGGTCCGCACCTTGAAAGAAATCTTAGACGAAACACTGTTTAATAATAATAATAATAATTTTAATCTATTTATATTTGAAGAACTAAACTACACTGATTTATAATGTTAATCACATCTGAAATCTAGAAATAAATAGAATAACTGTTCATTAACTTAAGAGCAATAAACAACCAACTGAAAAAAAATATTTACACTCAAAACAGAACACTATTTTAACATAAATAATAATTATTTTATATTATTTATATTTGAAGAACTAAACTACTAATCTACACTGATTTATTATGTTAATCACATCTGGACTTACTGAGCCTTTCTGCAGTTCCTCACAGCTGGGATCAGTCTCAGTCGTCCCTCCTCTGATGTGTTGTAATTCTTCAGGTCCAACTCATCCAGAACCTCCTCTGACATCTGCAGCATGTAGGCCAGAGCTGAGCACTGGATCTCAGAGAGTCTCTTCTCTGATCTCTTCTCTGACTTCAGGAACTCTTGGATCTCCTGATGTACTGAGCGGTCGTTCATCTCCATCAGACAGTGGAAGATGTTGATGCTTCTGTCAGGAGAGATATTACCACTGTTCATCTTCTTCAGGTTGTTGATGACTCTCTGGATGGTTTCTGGACTGTTCTCTGTCCACCCCAACAGGCCTCCTAAGAGACTCTGGTTGGACTCCAGAGAGAGGCCATGAAGGAAGCGGACAAACAGCTCCAGGTGGCCATTTTTATTTTTGAGAGATTTCTCCATGGCTCTCTTCAGGAAGTCATCTAGAGAAAAGTTACTGTAGTATTTTCCCAGGAAGTCCTTCAGTACCTTTGTGTTCCTGTTGGTGCAACAGTGGTAGATGTAGACTGCAGCCAGAAACTCCTGAACACTCAGATGAACAAAGCTGTAGACTTTTTTCTTGAAGATCAAACTCTCTGTTTTGAGGATCTCTGTAAAAAATCCTGACAACACCGTGGCCTCTGTGACATCAAGACCACACTGTTCCAGGTCTTCGTGGTAGAACATGATGTTTCCTTTCTCCAGATGTTCAAACGCCAGCCTCCCCAGCTTCAGAAGAAATTCACTGTCAGCCTCTTTCAGCTCCTGTGGACTTGTCTCAGGTCCCTCATCAAATTTGTTCTTCTTCCTCTTTGTCTGAACCACAAGGAAGTGTGAGTACAGGTCAGTCAGGGTCTCAGGCAGCTCTCCTCTCTGGTCCTTAGTCAACATTAGCTTCACAACTCTAGCAATGATCCAGCAGAAGACTGGGAGGGTACACATGGTGTGGAGGCTCCTGGATGTCTTGATGTGTGAGATGATTTTGCTGGACTGCTCATCACTGAATCTCTTCCTGAAGTACTCCTCCTTCTGGGCGTCAGTGAAGCCATGTACTTCTGTTATCCTGTCAAAACATTTACGAGGGATCTGATTGGCTGCTGCAGGTCTGGAAGTTATCCAGACGAGAGCACGTGGAAGCAGTTTCCCCTCGATGAGGTTTCTCAACAGCACGCTGACTGATGACTCCTTTGTGACATCAGACGTGACCTCCTTCATGTTTTTGAAATCCAGTGAAAGTCTGCTTTCATCCAGGCCGTCAAAGATGAACACAACTTTAAAGTCTTTAGATTTGAGCTTCTCTGCTGTGATGTTCTCTAATGTTGGATAGAAAGCACGGATCAGTGTGAGCAGACTGTGCGGCTCATCTTTGACCAAGTTCAGCTCTCTGAATGGAAGTGGAATCAGCAGACTGATATCTTGGTTTTTGGAGCCGTGTGCCCAGTCCAGAGTGAACTTCTGCACTGAGAAGGATTTTCCAACACCAGCGACGCCGCTCGTCAGAACAGTTCTGATGCGTTTCTTTTGGTTGGGTAAGGGTTTAAAGATGTCGTAACACTTGATTGGAGTCTTTGTCTTGGAAGCTATCTCAAGCTGCCTCACTTCATTTTGAGCATTTTCCTCTTCACTCTTTCCCTCTGTGATGTGGACCTCAGTGTAGTTATCGTTGAGTTCAGTCTCACTCCCTGATTCTTCAGGTCCTTCATTCACTTGCTGAGATTTACTTATCAGAATTTCCTTATGTGTATCTAAATCCTCCTGCTGACGACTATCTGCTGAAAGAGAAGAAAATATAGATTTGATCAACTATCAGTGTGTTTAGATGTATTTCTGTAACAAGGTCACTCAGAGAAACCAGGTTAGACGTGTAATCGAGGAACATGTTAACATGCACAGTACTTTAAAACATGCCTTTCTTATTTTATCTTTATTAATGACAGAAGATATTTATTAGTCCTGAGTATTTAACAGGTTTTCTTCTGTGTGTCTGAGTCAGAACTTTTCCTCACAGTCTGAATGTGAATTCAACCGAGAGTAAAATGTTAAGTGTTGGAAACCAACTTATTTGGACTTCTAGAGGATAATTTGTATTAGTTGTACTTTAAATATAATGACAAATCACTCTGTGCTGTGATCTCCTCCTTCATGCAGCTGCTCCACTTTTTCTATCTACAGTCTTTTGTTGAGTACATGTTACGTGTTTACATGGCAGAGAAACTGTCGGCCTCCAGGAGAAATCTACCTGGGGAAATGATATTCATTCAATAACAGTTACTGTGGTGATCACCTGTCAGAATTACATCACTGCCCTGACAAAAGTTGACTCATGTTTTCCACAGTTGTGTCCACAATCAACAATAATCCTATGACAACCCTCCCTAAAATACCCCCAAGGTGTGAGACCAGCCTCCAGGAAGTCATGCATGTGTCAGAGTCTCCAGTGTCTGTTGGTTAGTGGAGGAGGTATCACCAGGTTTAACATATGAATCACTTTGTGTAATTTTCACTGCGTTGTTATATGTTGGCGTTCTTTTTATTAATAGAATACTGTAACTCATAACTCATGTAATAATTTATGAACTTCATGCATCACTGCTTACTGTCTAACTTACCTTTTGGTCCTGGTTGGAAGTTTTGTAAACGCTGCACCAGATCATTCTTGCTGATCTTTTCTAAAAGCTTCTTGGTTAGCTGCAGAGCTCCATGATCCTGATGTTTCTGTACCATCAGATCCACTGTCTGTGTCCTTGCTGCATTCTCCAGCTGAGCCACTGGGATGCCTTTAAAGCCCTCCAAGATGTCATCCAGCTCCAGGAACCATTTGAACTTCTTGAAGTCATCTTCTTTTAACTTTTCAAGAATGTTCAAGAGCTCCTCTTTATGTTTCGACATTTTGCCCCCTGCTGAAAATAATATGCATTTTAAATAAGAGGACATGTGTTCAGTTCTCATCTCATGTCACTTTACCAGTATGACTTTTGTACATGTTCATCTTACATATTAATCATCTAATGCTTGAAACAACTTTTATTATTTTCATACTTTCAGTCTTTCACTACTGAAAAACTCTATCAGTAAGCAAACAACAAACTTTTGCAGCCATGTTTCAGGTGTGAGGCTTTTGGTGTCTGTATTTCATATCAAATGAGAATATTTCATTTTTATTGTTGTACTTTTGGTGGGCAGTATCATGTCTTTATGAAATGCTCTGCTGGTATTACAACCAACTTTGTTATTTTTACCTCACATACCTTTACAGGAGTTCATGAGTGATCAGCTGATAACGTTGTACAATGAGAAATGCTGTTTGATCTGTGAAAACCTGAAAGGACGATAATAATGATGAGATCCTACACTTCACTACTGTCATTCCTGGTGCTTAACTAGGGAGGTCAGAGGTCATCTGTTGATCATGAAGCAAAAGGCGTACAGTGTCTTTCTTGGGGACAACTAAATGTTACGATTTGAGGAACCAGTGAATTGGCTCGAGCAGCCATGGCAACCAATTACCCCTTTCACACCAAAGCAGTTCCAGTGCTGGTGCTGGGCTGTCATGTTCTCATTTCTTTATACTAATAATTTAAAAATAGTAATAACTGTGCAATATTGATATAATATACATAGTTATTTCACTTTAATCTGCAATAAAAAATATTTGGTTTATTACCACTCAATGCCAATATTACTCTTGTAAATGTCATGATTATGTTTACTTCATATTTTTTGCTGTACGTAAACTTTTGTATTTTTGTACTTATATATTTCATTATACTGTCCACTTGCTGTGAAAATGCAAATTTCCACATTGTGGGACTTAAAGGAATATCTTATAATCAATACAGCATCTTTAAGTGTTTTAATCTGTTCTTTCATGATTTGTTTTTACTTGCTCTAATTAGCTTTACTTGTACTTATTACACACTTAAAGCAAAATGGTGCTTCAGTCTTGTTTGCTGTGGTTGTGCACAATAGCTCCGCCCCCCGCCCCTTAATGTAACCGGTTCCTATTCTTCTAGTCCAGCAAAGAACAGGCGCCACTCTGGAACCTGTTTTTCTGGCCCGGAGCCAGTTCTTTGCCTGTGTGCAAAGGAAAACCGGTTCCAAATTAAGCACTGTCACCGAACCAGCACTGGAACTGCTTTGGTGTGAAAGGGTTAAATGAGGAGAAAAAGAGGCAGAGGTGACATTCATTAAGCGCAATAAGTGTTAGTTTCACAATAACGGCTCTAAAATTGTGAGATGCTGGCCTGCGTCCATGTCATGTTACTTTCAAGTTTATATCTTACAAAAAACAAGATGGCTTCCTTTCCTTTTATTCTCACTGGAAAATATATTTTAAGATAGTTTCAACATTAAAATGTGTTTAGATAACATTTCTAGTAGGAAATGTTCGTAATATTTGTTGAGTGAATGTGTATGTTAGTTATTATGATGGTTGTTTCAGGTCATGATTATTTACAGCGCAGCAGTGTGTCACGTTACATCTGTGAGGACGCAGAAACCAGGAAAAGTAACAAGGAAGAAGTCAACGCTGTGATTTTATAACTATGATTTAGTGCGTGACAGAGTACACACTGATACATTAACCTCCCTCTATCAGTGGGTTCATAGGCCACACACAGGGACAGATAACATAATGGTTGATAAAGGTCATTACAACAGGTATAAAGTCACTGTCAGTATTAATTGTAACACCATGACAAAATGACAAAACTACAAACAGCTTGGACTTTTGGTAATGGAGGCAATGGTTCGTTTTTATTTGTTTTTTAGAGATTGAATTCTCAGCAGATACTTAAAGTTAGTGTTTTTTTTATTATTACATATTGAACATGTGCCAAACAGCCAAAATAAACAAAATTAAAAATACAAGATCAGAAGTAAGTCCTGGTGTTTTATGAAATTAATGTCAAAGATGGAAGAAAACAAAAAACAGCTCAGACAAACACATTCATGTACAATAGTGTAAGATTTCTCATACATTCAAGTCAAATCAATTTTATTTATGCAATGCCAAATCACAACTGAAGTTGAATTTTCTAACATTACATCTTTAAATTTCAGAGAATCACATCTTGACTTGACTGTGATTCTAGTTTAAAACCAACAGATTTCAATTAAACATCTGAGTCGTTCTTAACTGTGACTTCTCTCTATTTCAATGAACCAGTGAGTCATGTTACATCTGTGAGGACGCAGAAAAAATGAAATGTTTGAAGACGTCAACGCTGTGATTTTATAATGTTCTGATAGTTTAATCAACCAAACAATTAATCTGAAAAATAATCATTAGATTGATCAATAATTACAGTTTTCATCATTTTCAGCACTAATATTAACACTCACCTGCCTCAGACGTGCTGCTTTCCTCCTTCTGCTCTGTCTGCTTTAAAATGAAGTCAAGATAAGACTGAAGACTTTACTCCCTACCTGTTTACTCCTCCCTCCTTCTTTACTGGAAATCACCTGTGTGTGTGTGTGTGTGTGTGTGTGTGTGTGTGTGTGTGTGTGTGTGTGTGTGTGTGTGTGTGTGTGTGTGTGTGTGTGTGTGTGTGTGTGTGTGTGTGTGTGTGTGTGTGTGCGTGTGTGCCCACCGACTGTATATTCTTTTATAAACGAAGAAAACTACCAGGATAGTTGTCAAGTTTTAGCTGTAGTTCCTCTGAAATCATATTTTTCTCTTTTTATCTAGCAGTGACTTTACAGTTTACCTCTGTCCTCTTTTATAATCATATTCCTCAGCTATCTTATATGAGATCAGGGTCAATGACTCAATGATGTACCTATAAAATATCACACTTGTTGGGTACGTGATATACAACATGTCTCCAAGTATGTTGTAAAGTATAGCAGATAAGAACTGCTTCATTCCGCTTATCGAAGTTGATGAGTTCAAAGGTTCAGCAACAAGATCTTCACTTACCTCAGGAGCTTGTGTTATCCTAAGTTGACCTGGTTTCATTGAGCATCTCAAATAAAGTAAGAAATCAAAATGAGACAAATCTAAAAGTGACATTTACACTTTCAATTACAGGTTTAGGGGTAATTCCAGTAGATATTTTGTGTGCACATTATTATCAGTTTCCACTATATACTAACAGTTTGTCCAAAAGGACACTATGATAATCTTATGACTTGAAAATAAACTAATCTTGTTCAGATAGTCTGGAAAGGATCCAAAAGCTGAATCACACATTCCTTCACGAGCACAGTTCTGTCAAAATCATCTGTGTTAAAAATGACAACTACAGAGAACTGTAGTATCATTCAGCTCACAATCCTTACATCTGACAGCTGTGGTCCAAGCTTTCCTTAGTCCAGGATCTTTGGGGAACATTTGACAAAAACAAGACCATCTTAAAATGACTTCTGGCATGTAGCTGAATAGTTTTACTTCTAGTCACGTAGTGCTTGATCAATTATTCAGTACAGTCGTGTTATCGTTAGGTTGCCCTCATCACGATGATGTCAGGTCATTTACTCATATAACAGTAAAATACAATAAAAATGTCACTTCCTTGTGTAAAGTTAGCCAGTGATGTTTGTCATGTATGTTTCCTCTGTTTGTAGTGAAATGCGACACGTCTACGGCATTTTTCCTGATCTCTGTGACTCTTGACTGTTGACTGACCCAATATGCAATTTTTACTTAAAAATGAAGAAAACGATTGTTTGGTTGTTGCTAATTTTCATTACAGCTCTAATCCTCATTTTGGGCTCTGAGAAACTGTGATTTGAAAAAGAAAAATGAATTTACAAATTAATTGGGAATATGATGATAGTAATCAATAGAGCGGAAATGATAATTCGAGAAGATTAGTTGATTGACAGAAAATAAATCGCCAACAATTTTAGTCATTTTTAAAGGGGAAAAATGATAAAATTCTCTGATTCCAGCTTCTCAAATGTGAATATGTTCTGGTGTCTTTTGTCCTCTATGACAGTAAACTGAATCTTTGTGTTATTTTGGACTGAATGAGACATTTGAGGACGTCAACTTGGACTTGGGGAAACAATGACTGTCAGCCTAATCGACTAATGAATCCAGAAAGTGATCAACAGATTAATGGATGATGAAAATAGTCGTCAGTCGCAGTCAATTTACAGCCTGATCATCGTGTCTCTTCTTCCTCACAAAGAAGCTCAACATCACAGGGAAAACAGTGAACCTGGACATTTGGGTAATATCATTCTGTTAGACATCTGCTTTACTGTATTGGCATTCATTATCTGTTCATATGACTGCAAACACTTGTATAAATACAATACAATTTGGCCCTGATATATCACCTCTATGATACTTGAAAAAAAATGAGATCATAGAAGAAAATTCATCCTGAAATCATATTTTGTGCCAAAGACAACATTTTGACCAAAAACAAAACAAATTTAGATTTTAGAAAACAAATTAACAAGATATGAAACACTTTTAGGAGCACTGAGACAAATTTACAAGTGGTGAAATATTTCTACAAATGACACAATCTTCATAGAAAGAGAATGTACCAAATACTGGGAGTGATTGATACTGTGAGCGGCCAATTCGTGTTGTTGTCTGTGAAGTTTATCGTGATGTTTTGTCCATTTTGTGCGGCTCATATGACTCATAATATCACCAGAGCAAACGACAACATGAACAGGAAGCTCCCTGTTGACAGATAAAAGCATGGTTGACACATTTATGAATTGGCTCATAAAACTGAAAAATATTTTACTGTTTTGAGGATCAATCTTTGACCTGCTGCTGAGGACTTTGGGTAAATTTCCAGTTTCACAGACTGGTACTTTACAGTCAGTATAATTTGTTGAGATGAGATGTTAAGATCTATTCAATTACTCATCATCAGTCGTGGGCCTCAGAGTCATCTGACGAAAGCCCTGTTGAATTTGATCCAGCCTCACAGTGTGTCCTGTCTGGGGCCGATAATAATGTGTGTCAGCCTGTGTATTGTCTTAGCCTGTTCCATCTGACCATCCAATCTGAAATCTCTACTTTTAAATTTAAATGTAATTATCTTGTTTCTCATCTTAATACCTACCCAATACTTTAATATTTATAACAAATCCTTCATACTTACTTTTTTTTACTTTACTTGCCTTCTACACTTATCATTTGCAATTTCAGCTAATACTTACCGTGATGACCTGAATACTTTAATGTACTTTTACATCCACCCTAATATTTACTTCAGAAAAGATCCTAATACAACAACAACAACAACAACAACAACAACAACAACAACAACAATGTGCATTTCTGGGCTCTGGTCCAAACAATTTTCTCCACTTTTACTGTATTCTGTTCAGTTTGACTTCTTCAGATAACGGGCTAGTACAAACACCTATACCTCAGTGTCAGCATTATTTCATCTTTTACAACTTCTACTAATCAAGGCTTTCCTCCTAATACCTGAACAACTAAAACTGAGACTTAAACTAAATTAAAACTAAACTAAAACTAGTCAATTCCTCAAAATAAAAACTAAACTAAAACTACTTAATCACTTGCTAAACTAACTAAAACGGAACTAAAATAAAAAAGCAACTGTAAATGACTCTGAAAATGATCTGTTGATGGTAATTTCATGTGTGGCTTATTTTTCTTTTAGTTCCCCTATCCACTTCCTGTGCACGTTTGTGTTTTGGATCTTTTATTTTGAAGGCTTTTTGAGCAAAACAGGAAGTGGGTGCAACGGTTGTCTTGGAGACGAGTGCCTTGACAACGCAAAGGTTCCTGGTGTTAATGAAAGGTTATCAAGTTATTATTTATGATAAATGAGTGTTACATCTGTGATCAAGCGACCTAGCCGGAAAGGGAACAAGGTATTATTATTATATTATTATTTATTAGACTAATTTGTAACTGATTTCGATCTGCAGTTGATTGAGTCTCTGAGTTGAGCTATCGGGAAAGAAAACGTCCCTAAAATGAGTTTATGTACGTCAAGTTCAAGGATGTTTCCTATCGATTTTTTTTTTTTACCTCTGAAAGAAAAAAGATAAAGTCTAAAGTCACAAATCAGCTCCTGTTAGAGCTGCACAGAAATCAAACTGGTTGTAGTCCTGATAAAACTATCTGGTTGTTAAAGCAAAATGACGAAGGAAATAATTAAATTAAGCAACAGGTAGAAGAAAAAACAAGAAATAAAAAGAAAAATCACAACAGCCGCCTAATTTCTGCTCTACAAATTAAAGTTACAAACAAAGAAAAACTGGTTAAAATAATCTTTCTGCAGCACATGACGTCGTATTGAGTTTTGTATTTTCACTTCCAGTCAGACTCTGACATCTAGTGGACGGTCAGCTGTACTGCAGCCAGAGACAGAAAGCACTATTGGGCTTCTTGGCAACACTGTATTCACTGATGGTGAAATCTAACAGATCCACAGAAATCCTAAACTAACAACACAGACTCAATCAAATATGGCTCATTTATACACAAACAGAGAAAATAAATAATGTAAAAATAGATATTATAAATGAAGCTGAAGCTCGACACAGGATTAAAACACTGCAAATTCATTTATTTCCACAGATGTTTCTGCTGTTAAAATTTTTCCTTTTTTTTTAAGCAAGAACAAAGAAAAGAAGTATATAAAACATCTTAAAACTAATGTTACAGAGATAAGAAAATAAAGTATAACGATGATAAAATAAACAAATGACATAAAACCAACAAAAATACAAAATATACATTTTAATAAATCTGATGCTGCTTTTAAGAACGTTTTTTTAAAGATATTTTTGAATTGCTCATCTTGCCAACCCTTATTTGTCACTGACCCTCATGTCATTGACTCTTGGACATTTTGGACCCACCGCCAGCACAGTCAGAAAAAATAGACATAAGATTCAAATTTAAGATGTACAGCATGTAAAACTAAAATAATTAGTGGATCAGTGAATATAAAATGAGTTTAAAAAAGTGATTAAGTTTGATTTCAGTTTGTAAATATCATCTTATAATGAATTTTAGCATCATAGTTTCATTACATAACCTTGGTAAGTTACCTGCTTATAAACATAATGGATACACACATAATATACCAAATTAAAACTGTTGTATATTTCCAGCTGAGACTGTGAGAAAACTACAACACGTCATCATTATTTCTAATTTGCTGCTCTGACTGTGGTAAAACAGCGACGTCTCAATCTCTCCCAGCAGTAATCCTTCTCCTGCTGAAAGTCACAGTCAATTCTCTTCTGCTTCATTCATTAGTTTTTGTCCTCGTTAACTCTCAGTGTGATTCTGAGACGCTTGATAAATATGAGCCAAGGCTCAGAGTCTGACTTATAACACATGTTTGTTTTTTTATGTTTTCTGCATCAAACAGCTCATGTATAACACATCTGTAAAATGCGGACTTCAGCTAAATCCAGAGATAGCTGTTCAGTTTGTAGTCAGTTCAGAGACTTAAGTGAAGATGACAAAATCCAGATCCAGACTCCGGTTCAGATAGATCATCAGGATCCAGCTGATCCTCTCTCAACACTCCTGGATGTTCATTCACTCTGACAGAGATCATCACCAGCTGATGAGAGAAGAAGAAACAAATCATAAATTAGTGTTCAGTGAGACTCACTTCATCAGCTGTCAGTCAGTGATGCAGCACATCCAGTATAAAGGGCAGCAGGGACTTCAGTCCTGTTCAGACCAGAAGTGGAACAGCTGTGCAGCGTAGCTTGCTTCCTTTCAGCTCTCATGTTAACGTGTTGGAGTGAACACACTGAGCTCCAAGCTCACACACCTGCACACACTTTTACTATCAAGTCTGTTTCCTCTGCAGATTTCACTGAAGTACACAGAGGAAATAAAGTGCTGAGAGTCATGAACACATCATTACTGCAGAAACAGAGACATTCACTCATCAGTATACTGATGGATTTACTGCTGATACATGTCAACTCTTATCAATGTTTTAAGCTACAGAGTCTCTGTGGGATTTGAAGATGTTTCCTGCTGTTAAATCATCACATGACAGTCAGTCAGAGCTCTCAGGTAAACAGCTGCTGTGATTCCTGGACTTCAGCAGAGATTCTGGTCTGTATAAAGACCACATGGTTTCTAAACGTAATGATGCTTGTGTGATATCAGAGCCAGTGATTTGCAGGCTGCAGTCAGACTGATCTTAGAGCTCTGTCAAAGACGAACTGATCAATTGCTTAGTGTTGAAATGAGAGAACAAACACTTTGAGATCAGATTTGATGGACTGACAGTTTGATGATGAGGACCACTGTCTCTATATATCTTGTAAGGCTGTCAGCTGTAATCCAGCTTTATTTCCTGCAGACATCAACACAACAACAACAGTCATCTTCACATCAACTCAAACACATGATCACAACAAGCTTCTGATTGATCTGATTGGCTGATTGTTCTCTCTCTCTCTGTCTTTCTGTCCAATCCTGAAGCCTGTCACCATTCTCCTCTCACAGCTTCACTGAGGAAAGCAGCACTGAGAAGGTTGGATGTTCACCAGGAAATATTGGATCTTTGCTTTGATACTAAGTTAAATATAAAACTGCTGAAACCAGCACAGACTGACTCCAACTCTCTACTGACCTCAGAGTCTCCAGTCTGTAGTGTGGACTCTGCTTAAGATCACACAGCAGCTTCACGTCTGAATCCTTCAGGTTGTTCAATCTCAGATCCAGCTCTGTCAGATGGGAGGGGTTGGACTTCAGAGCTGAGACCAGAGAAGCACAGCTGATCTCTGACAACCTGCAGTTCCTCAATCTGAATAAAGAATACATGATGGACATTAAAATCCATTTGTAATCCAATCAGATGTGTTCAGCTGTGTGTGTGTGTGTGTGTGTGTGTGTGTCAGATGTGTTCAGGTGTATGTGTGTGTGTGTGTGTGTGTGTGTGTGTGTGTGTGTGTGTGTGTGTGTGTGTGTGTGTGTGTGTGTGTGTGTGTGTGTGTGTGTGTAAATACTGAAGGCAGAACTGAAGTGTTGTTGTTTTTCCTTCCTGTCCGGTTAATGTGTTACACACTATGAAGTCGATGTGTATCCATGACAGATAATTAAGTTATATTAAGTGATGATTTACTGATTGTATGTTTCATTATATCCCGTTTATTGATTGATGTAACATTGAGTGTATTTCAGGAAGTTATACAGGAGTGATGTCACTCATTAGCATTATGATAGCTCACTTTCCCAGTGTAGCGGACCCCAGCCAGACAGTGGTTAAGCCTACTGATGCTTAAAGCTTTTCATTATTTATGTTCAGCTGTTAATTGACAGGCGACTTCTGTTGTCAAGGCAACGTCTCTAAGATGACAGTGCGTCCACTTCCTTTTTCGCTAAAACAGCCTGCAAACTAAAAGATCCACAACAAAAAAAGTGAAATACAGTGTCAAAATAAAAGCTTAGAGGAAGTGGATGAGGGAACTAAGGGAAAAAATAAGGTTTTTAAATTATTATTAACAGACCATTATAAGTCATTTACACCCACATCAGTGCTAGAAATAACATACCTCCTCTATTATTAGCAAAACACAATTTTATCGCTATGAAAGACACTGTGATGTTCATTGACATCAGTTTTTATGTTTATTGAATGTTTAAAGCTTACAAGATAGCCTGCAGTTAAATTGTTTGCCATCTATGGCGAATTTAATGTAGGCTGTTTGTTATATTATTTACAGACCACGTCCACTCATCTATGATGTTAACTGTAACATCTGCTGATGAAGAAATGTTATTAAATGTTCACTAAAATGAAGACCTCCAGTCTTTGTCCATATTGCTGCTTCAGCCAGTGTTAATTATAAAGTGTAGAGCAGTTGCTACAGTGTGTGTGTGTGTGTGTGTGTGTGTGTGTGTGTGTGTTTGTGTGTGTGTGTGTGTGTGTGTGTGGGTGGGTGTGTGTGTGTGTGTGTGTGTGTGTGTGTGTGTGTGTGTGGGTGGGTGTGTGTGTGTGTGTGTGTGTGTGTGTGTGTGTGTGTGTGTGTGTGTTCTGAAGAATCAATATCACTGATCAGACATTATTCATTAAAACACATTAAAGAATATAATAAAGAAATATTTCTCATTCATCAAGTAAACTGTATCAGTTTCAAACAGATATTAGTTGAGAGGATCTTCTGTGTACAGATGTGACTCTTGTTACAGAAAATCACTCAAGTCCTTTTCCAGTGTTTGCTGTGATGGTGGTGTTTATTGATCTCCCAGGATATCAGTGAGTGGACTGACACAGAGCGGGTCTGTGACAGTAGACTGACCCAGAGCAAATGAAATGGAAGCTTTTTATACAGTAAGGTTAACATGGAGGGATTTTGCATTCAGATAGGAACCAGGGCCATTTTAGAAAAGGGGGAAGGAGGTTCTCAGACAGTCAGATGTCAATGTTAACTGATAAGGGCCAAAACAGGAGGAGGTACTGTAGCAAACGGTAAAATCATCAGGAGCAAGACTGACCAAGGCTCTGTTCCCAGACGTCACTTGATTATCACGTCTCTGCTCAAATGTGTATTTTTTCTTCAATCTTTACCAAAAATTATAAACATTAATTGACTTTAACAACTAACAGTGGACATTTTCTACAGTTTCTTTAAGAACTATTATTCCCTCTTTGAGTTTTGATCCCTCCACTGCAGCTCAGCCAGGAAACAATGAAGAAACTCAAAGATACTTACTAGATATGTGTAACTCAGACTGATGAAGTCTCATATTAGTTTAAACTCTGAAAGTCATTTTAACACAGAACAAGACTGTGGATTTTAAATTCCTGAAAATATTTAAATTCTACAGATTTGTGCTCAGATAAATCCTGAAAATGTATGAACCAAACATTTTAAACATTGGTGAAGGATTTGAATTGAATAAAAAGAAAAAAAACTACTAAAGCTACAGTCAGTGAACTGACCTCAGAGTC
This sequence comes from Scomber scombrus, assembly GCF_963691925.1. Lineage (NCBI taxonomy): Eukaryota > Metazoa > Chordata > Actinopteri > Scombriformes > Scombridae > Scomber > Scomber scombrus. Next base: position 21,159,170 of record NC_084991.1, read on the forward strand.
TTCAGTCTACAGTTTGGACTCTCCAGTCCAGCAGACAGACGCTTCACTGATGAATCAGACAGGTTGCTGTTACTCAGGTCCAGATCTGTCAGATGAGGGTTGGACTTCAGAGCTGAGGCCAAAACTTCACAGTGAGTCTCTGAGAGATAACAGTCAGAAAGTCTGTAATGACACATATATTACAACATATGTTATCATGAAAGAGGACACTTTATATTTACTTCATGTATTTGATGATAAAGCAGTTTATGGAGTTACTTAGTCTGTCTGTGATCTGATCTCATGTCTGTCTCCACAAAGTTAACATGAGGACATCTTGATTAGAAAACCAGTTTTACTGTCCACTATTTTTAATGTGACTGCAGGATATTTTGACTCAGTTCAACTCAGTGAACAGTTACAGTTGAGAAAGATCATCTCTCTTTGCTACCTGCTGCTGTCAGCTTCACATCCATAAGCAGCTACATTTACTGACTGCTGACAAACACTAATTAATCTAATGACCTGACAATATTAGACCTGTACATAATTAAATATGAATGTAATTAAATATTTAGATGTGTATGACAGATGACTGCATGATGTTTAGTTGTTGACTTTCTTTTCTGAGAATCTGAAAAACTGATTCAGCACAAATACAATTAACAAACCAATAAGGTTGAATTATTTTCAACATGATGTCATCAGAAAGATGTTATCAGGGTATAATCATTAAAAATATAACATTGAACTTTAATGTGTATAAGATCTCTTTAAACAAGCTGAATTGTGTCATTCTGCTCTCATATAATGATCAGACCTCTGTGCATTTCCTGCTACTACTCTTCTCTACACTGGGGATCAACTGATATCGTTTTTTAGGGCCGATTCAAATACAGATTATTAATAAATCAAAGAGGCTGATAACCGATACTTGCAGCCGATATTCAGTTGCTGTAAATGTTAAAATGTGCCAAAATTTACAGCAACACAAACCCAACACAAAGCTGCCTTTAAATGAACATATGTTTAATGAATATTTCTTTATAACATGAAATATCTGAACAATACATTTACAAAAAGTGCACAATATAATTATCTTCCAAAACAAAAAAATGTGATGATGTGTTACAAACTGAACGGACAGCAGGCAGTAAACTTTGAAGATAGCACTGAACACTGATAGCTGTAGCCTACTAATTATTAAAATGACATGGGATTGTCAAAGAACAAATGCATCCTAGTGTGTGTTTGTGTGTGTTTATCTTTGTGTGTCTACGTATGTGTGCATTTCTCTGTGTGTGTGTGTGTTACTAAAATCTTGCGTTACAGCATTGAGTTGAGTTGAGTTTAACTATGACAGGCTTTTCTTACCAACTAACGTTACAGAGTGAATTTTAACTTATTAATTTGGAAAAATACTCCATAATATGAAAAATTAAAAATATCTAAGTCAATTATTGGTTTAATCGACCCCTATTTTACATCAACAACAGAGAAAACAGCTGAGAGTTTCTTTCTGTGACCAACAGAATATCAGACAGACTTAAAAACAAGACGATGTAACACAACTTTCCTCTTTAAAATAAAAAGATGGATCCATGAGAAATAAAAGGCATCATTGCTCAGTTCAACACACTCAGGGGTTTTGTCTTGTATGACCAGTAGTTTACGGAGGCTAATGTTAGAAAACGTTAGATATTGTTGTATAAATGAAGCAACGCGTTAGTTCATGCAGGACATGGAAGTCATAAGCCCCAGCTGTAATCAGCTGACAGCCACTGATTGAATCATCATGCCTTATCAGTCACACACCAATCACAGCCATTCTCACCACAAGGGGGTCCCTTTAAATATGACTCCCCTTCAACGCCAAGTAAAACTGTATTACCATTTGTTGCAATAAATGGTTTGATCTATGACGAGAGTGGTCCCGACTGAACTGACATTACTGAATACGTTTTCTGATTCGCTGATCCTCCGTGCTCACTATGAAATGTCTCAGAAACCATTAAGAAAAAAAATATGATGAAAGCAATTCTGTCTGACTTCAGAGTTTTTCTTTGGAAAAAGATACAGATCTTATTTTAAACTTTTGATTATAGTGTTAAAACAGTGTTTGATTAAATGTGATTTGCAGAACCTGCTCCTATAAAAATAACTTTACTGCATTTACTGATGACTGTAAAATACTGATTTATGTTGTGATAAAATGCTGCTGTAATAAAACCTCAACCACAGCCTCTAAAGTCCTTAATTTGTTTCATCAGGTTTGAATGATGCTTCCATCCGTCCTATGTGTATTCTGTCATTGTGTCTCCGTCTCCTCGTCTCCATAGTAACAGCCGGTTAATACCTGTCCTTCAAAGGTATTATTTATAGACGCAGTTAGCATCAGAAATAATACCTTCAGGTTTGGTAAATCAGTTAAAACGAGTTAAAACGCCTCATATTACATTCATTATGGTAAACTACTAAATGGACAGCGTGTATTATCTTGCACATTTGAAAGATGCAAACCTCAGTGCGCTGCGTTAGTAGATCAGCTTGCATATTTTTTGCAGGTGATGTCAAGTTTGCACGTTTTTACACACGCAGACCTTTAATAAATCAGGCCCTTTGTGTTTAAATTTGCCTGTTATTTCCACATTAATGTAACTATTGTCACAAAATAACAATATCATGTGATGGACTGTAAGACAATGTTTTAGAAATATTTTAGGGGATAAAAAATAGTATTAATCTTTGTGCTTTTGGCCCTCATTGACCGTTTAAAGGACCCTTTAAAAGGGGAATAATGTCTAATTTCAGTCATTTCAGATGAGTGTCGTATTCCCACGTCTTAAAGCTCCGTTAAAGGACGGATTCACAATTTTTCAAGTCTGTCTTAAAACTATTATATTCTTACATGATCTAATATTAATGAAGACCTGAGGGCCGCAGAGAGTGTTGATATTCTTAAAAGCTAACTTGATACCTACCTTTTTAATCTGGCTTTAAATTCAACTTTAATTTAATTTATTCAGCTGTCATTTTATGTTTAAACCTGTTTTACTACTTGGACTATCCTTTATATTCTATTTCCTGATTGTTTTCCATCTTTTATGTCTGGTTTTTACTTCATCACATTTCCTCTTCAGTTGTTTTATTATTTTATTTTCTTCTTATCTTTGTTTTCCTTTTAAAAACCTGCCTCACATTTCTAGTTTCACCCAATTTATTTTTATTATTTTGTTTCTTTAATCTCATGAGTTATGACAGCGTTTCAACCCTTGTTTATAGTTATTGATAATTATTAAATTCTAAGTGAAGTTTACTGTTTCTGTGTTTCCTGATGTCACTTAATACATACAATAAGGTTATTCTTAAACTGTAAAATAAGTCTTCATTAGATATATTTGTCACAAGTGATAACCACATTCAATGGATCATTGTAAAAATAAAAATAAAAAGTGTATTCATGTTTATATTCTATAAGTATATATCAGCTGCTATATATCGATATCAGAGTTGTTTTACTCCATTATATATAATATCGTCATCGGCCCAAAAAATCCAGCATTGGTCGGCTCTAATATCTTTATCTATCTATATCTTTATACAGCACGGTGCAAAAGTCTTAGGCCACCACCACCATCATACAAACAGAAAATACAGGATATATGTACACAAAATGTAACATTAATTACTAAATAATATTATTAATTAGGTTTAAGAGAACAAGGCTTCTGCTATTGTTCAAGTGTAAAATGAGGGCTAATTACCCATCTTCTGTCTTTAATTTGAATGGTTATGATCCGGATTTTTTTTCATGTTAATGGTTATAATCTGGACTAATTACCCATCTTCTGTCTTTAATGTTAATGGTTATAATCTGGATTTGTCTTCGTGTTAATGGTTATAATCTGGACCAATTAACCATTTTATGTCTTTAATGTTAATGGTTATAATCTGGATGAATTAACCATCTTCTATCTTTAATGTTAATAGTTATAATCTGGACCAATTACCCATCTTCTGTCTTTAATATTAATGGTTATAATCTGGATTTGTCTTCATGTTAATAGTTATAATCTGGACCAATTAACCATTTTCTATCTTTAATGTTAATGGTTATAATCTGGACCAATTACCCATCTTCTATCTTTAATTTTAATGGTTATAATCTGGATTTGTTTTCATGTTAATGGTTATAACCTGGACTAATTACCCATCTTCTACCTTTAATGTTAATAGTTATAATCTGGACCAATTACCCATCTTCTGTCTTTAATATTAATGGTTATAATCTGGATTTGTCTTCATGTTAATAGTTATAATCTGGACCAATTACCCATCTTCTTTCCTTAATGTTAATGGTTATAATCTGGATTTGTCTTCATGTTAATGGTTATAATCTGGATCAATTACCCATCTTCTATCTTTAATGTTAATAGTTATAATCTGGACTAATCATCCATCTTCTATCTTTAATGTTAATGGTTATAATCTGGATGAATTACCCATCTTCTGTCTTTAATGTTAATGGTTATAATCTGGATGAATTACCCATCTTCTGTCCCAGGAAGGTCATGTTATGGTAGGCTTTCTCTGCTGCAGCCAGGTGAGCCAGTGCAGCCAGCAGTGCAGCCCAGATGGCTCCTGCACTCCGGCTGTTGTCCTTCTCCTTCTCCACATAGTCCTTGGCCCGGTCGAAAGAAAACATGCCGAGCTGCGTGAAGAAGCTCTCCAGGATGGCTCTCTCCCTGGGAACCGGCCGCAGCTCCTCCACCTCCGTCATGGCTCTCTCAGCAGCTGGACATCATTTCGAAATGTATCTCTAAATAAGTGTGTGTGTGCAAATCTGTTAAAATTATGTGCTTAAAAAGTGCATGTACCCTGCTGTCTAGTCGCCTGATGCCATATTGGCTCTACTGGATGTAAACAGTATGGAAAGCCAAGAGGGCCAACATTCATTCAACAATCGACTATTACGTAGTCGATAGTCAATAGTTAATAAAAACCTCCAGGAAGACTACCGGGCCGTGTGCCTGTCTCTACCCGGCTCTCGGAGCTCCAAACCCGGCCTCTGCAGTATGAAATCCTTGGTGCGGTCCTGGAGGATTTTTATTCACTCGGCTCTCTCTTTGTGGATAAAAATTGTGCTGTGTTCTTCCTGTTTCCTCTGTGTTCAACACCGATTTAAGTGTGTGTTGGAGGCAACAGCGACTGCTAGTGGACTGGAAGACGGATTATTTATTACAGACAAACCTTAAAGCAGGGGGGGGTCAAACATGCATTAAGCACTTTATTCAGCTGCTGCTGCTGCTGCTGCTGCTGCTGCTGCTGCTGCTGCTGCTGCTTTCCCTCAGCATGTGCCTTAGTACTGTTTTTCTATGTTCTATTTATTTTACTCTTACTTGGATTTTATTTATCTTATTTATGCACTTGTTTTTATCCTCATTTGAAAATGTATTCATAAATTCACAGTCAGACTCTGACATCTAGTGGACGGTCAGCTGTACTGCAGCCAGAGACAGAAAGCACTATGGGGCTTCTTGGCAACACTGTATTCACTGATGGTGAAATCTAACATCCACAGAAATCCAAAACTAACAACACAGATTCAATCAAATATGGCTAATTTATACACAAACAGAGAAAATAAATAAAGTAAAAATAGATATTATAAATGAAGCTGAAGCAAATTGAAGTTAATTTATTTCCACAGATGTTTCTGCTGTTAAAATGTTGTCTTTTTTTATACCAAGAACAAAGAAGAGAAGTATATAAAACTCTTTAAAACCAACGTTACAGAAATAATGAAGAAAATAATCCAATGAAATAAAACCAACAAAAATACCAAATGTACATTTTAACAAACCTGATGCTGCTTTTAAGAAAGTTTTTTAAAGATATTTTTGAATTGCTCATCTTGCCAACCCTTATTTGTCTCTGACCCTCATGTCATGGACTTTTGTTTCACTGAGGGTAAATGTGGTGCACTATACAGTCAATATGAAGTGATTTGGGACATTTTGAACTCACCGCCAGCCCAGTCAGAAAAATAGACATAAGATTCAAATTTAAGATGTACAGCATGTAAAACTAAAATGATTAGTGGATCAGTGAATATAAAATGAGTTTAAAAAAGTGATTTAGTTTGATTTCAGTTTGTAAATATCATCTTATAATGAATTTTAGCATCATAGTTTCATTACATAACCTTGGTAAGTTACCTGCTTATAAACATAATTAATACACACATAATATATCAAATTAAAACTGTTTAATATTTCCAGCTGAGTCTGTGAGAAAACTACAACACGTCATCATTATTTCTACTTTGCTGCTCTGACTGTGGTAAAACAGCGACGTCTCACTCTCTCCCAGTCATCCTTCTCCTGTTGAAAGTCACAGTCAATTCTCTTCTGCTTCATTCATTAGTTTTAGTCCTCGTTAACTCTCAGTGTGATTCTGAGACGCTTGATAAATATGAGCCCAGGATCAGAGTCTGACTTATAACACCTGTACTTATCTTTATCTACATCAGACAGTTCATATATAACAAATCTGTAAAGTGCTGACTTCAACAAAATCCAGAGATAACTGTTCAGTTCGTAGTCAGTTACGAGACTTAAGTGAAGATGATGAAATCCAGATCCAGACTCCGATCCAGATGGATCATCAGGATCCAGCGGATCCTCTCTCAACACTCCTGGGTGTTCACTCACACTCTGACAGAGATCATGACCAACATCTGATGAGAGAAGAAGAAACAACAGAGGTGATTAATCAGTGTTCAGTGAGACTCACCTCATCAGCTGTCAGTCAGTGATGCAACACATCCAGTATAAAGAGCAGCAGGGACTTCAGTCCTGTTCAGACCAGAAGTGGAACAGCTGTGCAGCGTAGCCTGCTTCCTTTCAGCTCTCATATTAACATGTTGGAGCGAACACACTGATCTCCAAGCTCACACACCTGCACACACCTTTACAATCAAGTTTGTTTCCTCTTCAGTTTTCACTGAAGTACACAGAGGAAATAATGTGCTGAGAGTCATGAACACATCATTACTGCAGAAACAGAAACATTCACTCATCAGTTTACTGATGGATTAACTGCTGATACATGTCAACTCTTATCAGTGTTTTAAGCTACAGAGTCTCTGTGGGATTTGAAGATGTTTACTGCTGTTAAATCATCACATGACAGTCAGTCAGAGCTCTCAGGTAAACAGCTGCTGTGATTCCTGGACTTCAGTAGAGGTTCTGGTCTGTGTAAAGACCACATGGTTACTAAACGTAATGATGCTTGTGTGAAATCAGAGCCAGTGATTTGCAGGCTGCAGTCAGACTGATCTTAGAGCTCTGACAAAGATGAAGTGATCAATTGTTTAGTGTTGAAATGAGAGAACAAACACTTTGAGATCAGATTTGATGGTGTGACAGTTTGATGATGAGGACCACTGTCTCTATACATCTTGTAAGGCTGCCAGCTGTAATCCAGCTTTATTTCCTGCAGACATCAACACAACAACAGTCGTCTTCACATCAACTCAAACACAAGATCACAACAAGCTTCTGGCTGATCTGATTGGCTGACTGTTCTCTCTCTCTCTCTGTCTTTCTGTCCAATCCTGAAGCCTCTCACCATTCTCTTCTCACAGCTTCACTGAGGAAAGCAGGAGATACTGGATCTTTGCTTTGATACTGACTGTGTTAAATATAAAACTGCTGAAACCAGCACAGACTGACTCCAACTCTCTACTGACCTCAGAGTCTCCAGTCTGCAGTCTGGACTCTCCTTTAGTTCACACAGCAGCTTCACGTCATTCAGGTTGTTCCATCTCAGATTCAGCTCTGTCAGATGGGAGGGGTTGGACTTCAGAGCTGAGACCAGAGAAGCACAGCTGATCTCTGACAAACTGCAGTGCTCCAATCTGAATAAAGAATAAATGATGGAGATTAAAATCCATTTATAATCCAATCAGATGTGTGTGTGTGTGTGTGTGTGTGTGTGTTTGTGTGTGTGTGTTAATTGACAGGTGACTTCTGTTGTCAAGGCAACGTCTCTAAGACGACAGTTGCGTCCACTTCCTGTTTTGTTAAGACAACCTTCAAAATAAAAGATCCACAACAACAAAAAAGAAATCGTGTCAAAATAAAAGCTTAGAGGAAGTGGATGAGGGAACTAAAGGAAAAAATAAGGTTTTTAAATTATTATTAACAGACCATTATAAGTCATGTACACCCATATCAGTGCTAGAAATAACATATCTCTTCTATTATTAGTAAAACACAATTTTATCGCTATGAAAGACACTGTGATGTTCATTGACGTCAGTTTTTGTGTTTATTGAATGTTTAAAGCTTACAAGATAGCCTGCAGTTAAATTGTTTGCCGTATATGATGCTACAGTGTGTGTGTGTGTGTGTGTGTGTGTGTGTGTGTGTGTGTGTGTGTTTGTGTGTGTCTGTGTGGGTGTGGGTGTGGGTGTGGGTGTTCTGAAAGATAAATATCACTGACCAAACATTATTCATTAAAACAAATTAAAGAATATAATAAAGAAATATTTCTCCTTCATCAAGTAAACTGGATCAGTTTCAAACAGATATTAGTTGAGATGATCTTCTGTATACAGATGTGACTCTTTTTGAAGAAAATCACTCAAGTCCTTTTCCAGTGTTTGCTGTAATGGTGGTGTTTATTTATCTCCCAGGATATCGGTGAGTAGACTGACACAGAGCGGGTCTGTGACAGTAGACTGACCCAGAGCAAATGAAATGGAAGCATTTTATACAGTAAGGTTAGCACAGTAATCAGCTAGTGGAAAGAAACAAAAGGGCAGGAATGGAGGGAGTTTGCATTCAGATAGGAACCAGGGCCATTTCAGTAAAGGGGGAAGGAGGTTCTCAGACAGTCAGATGTCAATGTTAACTGACAACGGCCAAAACAGGAGGAGGTACTGTAGCAAACGGTAAAATCATTAGAGGCAAGACTGACCAAGGCTCTGTTCCCAGACGTCACTTGCTTATCACATCTCTGCTGAAATGTGTATTTCTTCTTCACTCTACCAAAACATTATAAACATTAATTGATTTTAACAACTAACAATGGACATTTTTTACAGTTTCTTTAAGAATCAGTCATCTTTTATAACTACAGACTTAACTTTGTATAGTAAAAAGTTAAATATGGAAATAAGAAAATGAAGTTCATGGATATAAGTTATGTATGTACATAAATTAGGTTCAGTTGTTAAACATTAAGATCAACAATAGTAACAGACAGTCAGTGAACTGACCTCAAAGTCTCCAGTCTACAGTCTGGACTCTTCAGAAAATCACACAGCAGCTTCAGTCCTGAGTCCTGGAGCTCGTTAAAGCCAAGATCCAGCTCTGTCAGATGGGAGGAGTTGGACTTCAGAGCTAAGACCAGAGAAGCACAGCTGATCTCTGACAACCTGCAGCCGTACAACCTGAATAAAGAATAAATGATGGAGAATAAAATCACTACTGGTTTCCAGAATCCACAATTTATGCCACCTTCAATTCAATGGTTGTGTTGTTTGAAAATGTTTTATGGGATGGTCTGAACCAAAATAACACATTATATCATCATAAATGTTTTAAATGTCTTGTGTCCACATACTCCATTTTGTCATTGAAGTTGAATTTGTAAATTTATACCTTTACCTTTAATTAAAACAACTAGTTACAGATTTATGGGCCATCAATTTGTCCTTTTTGAACTACAGCCCCCCCCGGTAAAAAAATAACTAAGTAACTTTTTTTAACAAGATCATTTTTACTTTTACTTGAGTATATTTTTAGACCAGTACTTTTACTTGTACTCAAGTCAAATTTCATAAAAGTAGTGGTACTTTTACTTGAGCAGAATATTTCAGTACTCTTTCCGCCTCTGAATAGTATATAGTAATAAAACGAGTCTCTACCAAATTTCTGCAAAACAAACCATTCATGAATACCTCATTATCAGATAGACAGCAAGATTAATCCTTAACGAGGCTTTCAGAAAGCAGAGAGAGTTTATTCCTCAGTTTTAACCTTTTGTATTTATGGAGAAAAAACATGAATTGTATTAAATGTGAAAAATGTAAGATTATTTTTTACATTTTTGAATAAATATGGGTCAAACATGTATCAGCTGCACACAAATGTTTTTACAAAGTACAAAGTAAAAAGTATTTAGGGTGGGTTTTTTTAACGCTGTCAAATGTAAAAATGGGTCAGATTTGATGCTGAAAAGAATGTGAGGGTTAAACAGCAGTGCTCAACGTGTGTGTGTGTGTGTGTGTGTGTGTGTGTGTGTGTGTGTGTGTGTGTGTGTGTGTGTGTGCTTGTGTGTGTATGTGTGGGTGTGTGTGTGTGTTCTGGAGGATCAATATTAATGATCAAACATTATTCATTAAAACACATTAAAGAATAAAGAAATATTTCTCCTTCATCAAGTAAACTGGATCAGTTTCAAACAGATATCAGTTGAAAGGATCTTCTGTATACAGATGTGACTCTTGTTACAGGAAATCATTCAAGTCCTTTTCCAGTGTTTGCTGTAATGGTGGTGTTTATTGATCTCTCAGTATATCAGTGAGTGGACTGACACAGAGGGGTCTGTGACAGTAGACTGACCCAGAGCAAATGAAATGGAAGCATTTTATACAGTAAGGTTAACACAGTAATCAGCTAGTGAAAAGAAACAAAAGGGTAGGAATGGAGGGAGTTTGCATTCAGATAGGAACCAGGGCCATTTTAGTAAAGGGGGAAGGATATTCTCAGACAGTCAGATGTCAATGTTAACTGACAAGGGCCAAAACAGGAGGAGGTACTGTAGAAAACGGTAAAATCATCAGGAGCAAGACTGACCAAGGCTCTGTTCCCAGACATCACTTGATTATCACGTCTCTGCTCAAATGTGTATTTCTTCTTCACTCTTCACTAAAAATTATAAACATTCATTGACTAACAACTAACAGTGGACATTTTCTACAGTTTCTCTAAGAATCATCTTTTATAACTACACACTAAACTTTGTACAGTAAAAAATTGAATATGGAAAAAAGAAAATGAAGTTCATGGACGTAAGTTATGTATGTACATAAATAAGGTTCAGTTCTTAAACATTAAGATCAACAATAGTAACAGACAGTCAGTGAACTGACCTCAGAGTCTTCAGTCTGCAGTCTGGACTCTTCAGAAAATCACACAGCAGCTTCAGTCCTGAGTCCAGAAGGTCGTTTCCACTCAGATCCAGCTCTGTCAGATGGGAGGAGTTGGACTTCAGAGCTGATACCAGATAAGCACAGCTGATCTCTGCCATACCGCAGCTCCTCAATCTGAATAAAGAATAATGGATGCAGATTAAAATCCATTTATAATCCAATCAAACATGTTCAGCTGTGTGTGTGTGTGTTTGTGTGTTTGTGTGTGTGTGTGTGTGTGTGTGTGTGTGTGTGTGTGTGTGTGTGTGTGTGTGTGTGTGTGTGTGTGTGAGAAACACAGAGTGCAGAACTCAAGTTTGTTGTTGTTTCCTTCCTGTCCGGTTAATGTGTTACACAATATGAAGTCGATGTGTGTCCATGAAAGATAAGTAAGTTATATTAAGTGATGATTTACTGATTGTTTGTTTCATTACGACCCGTTTATTGATTGATGTAACATTGAGTGTATTTCAGGAAGTTATACAGGAGTGATGTCACTCATTAGCATTATGATAGCTCACTTTCCCACAGTAGCGGACCCCAGCCAGACAGTGGTTAAGCCTACTGATGCCTAAAGAAGCTTTTTATTATTTATGTTCAGCCGTTATCCTTTGATTATGAACACAAATACTCTCCCTTCCGTTCTTCCAAAACACCATTAAAGCCACAAAATAAATAAACAAATAAATTAGCATATATAACAAAAATCAAAAACACAAACGTCAATCAAACTGCATTAAAATGTACAGATGGGGATCAATAAAAACATTCACTGACATATTTATAATAAAAATCACAAGAAACATTACAAATCTAACCATCCAGCATACATTTATCCGTTGCCTTCAACCGTTACCTTTACCATTACAGATTAGTCTAAGAACAAATATTATTAAGAAGGATCTCAAGTTTCATATAAAGTTTGGAATGAGATTACATCTGTTTGGCCGGGAGTGACTCAAGATTCTGTTCATTTTGTCTGCAGCTGCCTTTCGGCCCCATCCAGTTTTTTCCAATTACTTTTTGCTACTTTAAAACCAGTTCAATTTTACATACTGTTTATAATTGACCAGCACAAATAGAAATTAAAATAATGGGTTAATCCAATAAAAGACTAATTCAGCTAAATAAAATAAATTGTTTTATTTATATATTTAAAAAACCCTGAAAAGATCATAAGAAAAAGACATTTGGCCCCAAATGAGCCCCTTAACCCTCACACACTTTATATTCAGACCATTCACAGTATCATATATGCTAGTATCATTTATAGTATATAGTAATATAAATAGTCTCTACCAAATTTCTGCACAACAAACCATTCATGAATACCTCATTATCAGATAAACAGCAAGATTAATCCTTAATGAGGCTTTCAGAGAGCAGAGAGAGTTTATTGTTCAGTTTTAACACTTTTTATTTATGAAGAAAATACATGAATTGTATTAAATGTGAAAAATGTGATATTATGTTTTACATTTTTGAATAAATATGGGTCAAACGTGTATCAGATGCACACAAATGTTTTTACAAAGTGCAAAGTAAAAAGTATTTAGGGTGTTTTTACTGCTCTCAAATTTAAAAATGGGTCAAATTTGAAACTGAAAAGAATGTGAGGGTTAAACAGCAGTACTCAATATGTGTGTGTGTGTGTGTGTGTGTGTGTGTGTGTGTGTGTGTGTGTGTGTGTGTGTGTGTGTGTCTGTCTGTGTGTGTGTGTGTGTGTGTTCTGAAAGATCAATATCACTGATCAAACATTATTCATTAAAACACATCAAAGAATAAAGAAATATTTCTCCTTCATCAAGTAAACTGGATCAGTTTCAAACAGATATTAGTTGAGAGGATCTTCTGTATACAGATGTGACTCTTGTTACAGAAAATCACTCAAGTCCTTTTCCAGCGTTTGCTGTGATGGTGGTGTTTATTGATCTCCCAGGATATCAGTGAGTGGACTGACACAGAGCGGGTCTGTGACAGTAGACTGACCCAGAGCAAATGAAATGGAAGCATTTCATACAGTAAGGTTAACACAGTAATCAGCTAGTGAAAAGAAACAAAAGGGCAGGAATGGAGGGAGTTTGCATTCAGATAGGAACCAGGGCCATTTCAGTAAAGGGGGAAGGAGGTTCTCAGACAGTCAGATGTCAATGTTAACTGACAAGGGCCAAAACAGGAGGAGGCACTGTAGCAAACGGTAAAATCATCAGGAGCAAGACTGACCAAGGCTCTGTTCCCAGACGTCACTTGATTATCACGTCTCTGCTCAAATGTGTATTTCTTCTTCACTCTTCAGTAAAAATTATAAACATTCATTGACTTTAACAACAGTGGACATTTTCTACAGTTCCTTTAAGAATCAGTCATCTTTTATAACTACACACTAAACTTTGTACAATAAAAAGTTAAATATGGAAAAAGAAAATGAAGTTCATGGATTTAAGTTATGTATGTAGATACATTGGGTTCAGTTCTTAAACATTAAGATCAACAATAGTAACAGACAGTCAGTGAACTGACCTCAGAATCTTCAGTCTACAGTCTGGACTTTTCAAAAAATCACACAGCAGCTTCAGTCCTAAGTCCAGAAGCTCGTTGTTACCCAGATCCAGCTCTGTCAGATGGGAGGGGTTGGACTTCAGAGCTGAGACCAGAGAAGCACAGCTGATCTCTGAAAAACTGCAGTCCCACAATCTTAATAAAGAATAAATGATGTAGATTAAGATCCAGTCAGATATGTTCAGCTGTGTGTGTGTGTGTGTGTGTGTGTGTGTGTGTGTGTGTGTGTGTGTGTGTGTGTGTGTGTATTTGTGTGTGTCATGATTTTGCTGAAAATATTGTCATCAAATGAACAGAAATCGATCACATTGCTGCTGAACTCAGTCAAGTCTGTAATTAGAGGATCAATATGACATCAGACCTGTTCATTATTTATTACATGAGTTCTTCTTCCTGTATTTGGTAGTTTAGTAGGTGTGTGTAATTAAAACATGTTATTGATGGCAGTAATCATTCCTCCTGTCCATACTGACAGTGAAGTGGTCTCTTCCTAACACAGCTACACTGTAGGAAATGACTTCAGAAGTTCAGATGAAGCTAATATGATACTTTGACAGTCTGGTAGTCTCACACTTGATTTGTCTGACTCAAAGTTTCAGAATATTTAGTACAATATTCCCTCTTTGAGTTTTGATCCCTCCACTGCAGCTCAGCAAGGAAACACTGAAGAAACTCAAAGATATTTGTGTAACTCAGACTGCTGAGGCCTCATACTGGAAGTCATTTTTACACAGAACAAGACTGTGGATTTTTAATTCCTGAAAATATTTTAATTCACCAGATTTGTGCTCAAACAAATCCAGAAAATGTATAAACCAAACATGTTAAACAATGGTGAAGGATTTGAACTGAATACATAGGGGAAAAAATACCAAAGCTACAGTCAGTGAACTGACCTCAGAGTCTTAAGTCTACAGTTTGGACTCTCCAGTCCAGCAGACAGACGCTTCACTGCTGAATCAGACAGCTCGTTGTCACTCAGGTCCAGATCTGTCAGATGAGGGTTGGACTTCAGAGCTGAGGCCACAACTTCACAGTGAGTCTCTGAGAGTCTACAGTCAGAAAGTCTGTAATGACACATATATTACAACATATGTTATCATGAAAGAGGACACTTTATATTTACTTCATGTATTTGATGTTAAAACAGTTTAACATTCATTATCAGTGGTTCTACTAATGTCTTTAAAACGTTTTAATCATTTTTGGCACATTTTATTCCTTTAATGTAACAGAACAGTTGACACACAAACAGGAAACAAGAAAACAGGAGAGAGACCAGTGAATACTGCAGTTATATTGGATGCATCTGAACCAGTAAGCTACCAGAACACTCCCAGTTCACTTGATGGTCTCACTGTGCTTGAATGAAACAATAATTCTCATCACTCTCTCTCATACCTGCAGACTTGAATCTTTGTTTTCTTTTAATCTTGCAGATGAAGGAGAGAAAATGGAGTTACTTAGTCTGTCTGTGTGATCTGATCCCATGTCTGCCTCCACAAAGTTAACATGAGGACATCTTGATTAGAAAACCAGTTTTACTGTCCACCAGTTTTAATGTGACTGCAGGATATTTTGACTCAGTTCAACTCAGTGAACAGTTATAGTTGAGAAAGATCATCTCTCTTCGCTACCTGCTGCTGTTAGCTTCACATCCATAAGCAGCTACATTTACTGACTGCTGACAAACACAAATTAATCTAATGACCTGACAATATTAGACCTGTACATAATTAAATATGAATGTAATTAAATATTTAGATGTGTATGACAGATGACTGCATGATGTTTAGCTGTTGACTTTATTTTCTGAGAATCTGAAAAACTGATTCAGCACAAATACAATTAACAAACCAATAAGGTTGAATAGATTTGTCTGACTCAAAGTTTCAGAGTATTTCGTACAAAATTCCCTCTTTGAGTTTTGATCCCTACACTGCAGCTCAGCAAGGAAACACTGAAGAAACACAAAGATACTTACTTGATGTGGATGTGTAACTCAGACTGCTGAAGCCTCATATTAGTTTAAACTCTGAAAGTCATTTTTACACAGAACAAGACTGTGGATTTTTAATTCCTGAAAATATTTAAATTCGCCAGATTTGTGCTCAAATAAATCCAGAAAATGTATAAACCAAACATGTTAAACAATGGTGAAGGATTTGAATTGAATACATAGGGAAAAAAATACCAAAGCTACAGTCAGTGAACTGACCTCAGAGTCTTCAGTCTACAGTTTGGACTCTCCAGTCCAGCAGACAGACGCTTCACTGCTGAATCAGACAGGATGTTGTTACTCAGGTCCAGATGTGTCAGATGAGGGTTGGACTTCAGAGCTGAGGCCAAAACTTCACAGTGAGTCTCTGAGAGCCAACAGTTAGAAAGTCTGTAATGACACATATATTACAACATATGTTATCATGAAAGAGGACACTTTATATATACTTCATACCCAGTTATTGCACGAGAGAGGTTGAACTGTTTATGCTGTATGAGATATTTGATGTATTCAGTAGAAATATCATTTTATAACTCTATTTTACAACCCTACTCTTTATTATTATTATGAAAATAGTACATTCCCAACATCCCAGCATATCAAATGACATATCAATGGAAAGCCCACAATCTCTTCTTTACAGGACATCAGAGTTTGTACAACATACAACATATACAACAATGTGTATCTCATTTGGTAATTGTCTGTGAAAGGCTCTGGATCATATCTCTGAAACAAATGCTTGCTTTGTGAATGATGAGCAAAAACGATAAACACATTTTTTTGATTAATTATGCATTTTTTTGTGTTACAATAAGAGCAGAGCAGATGGTCAAATTTGACTGAATTTTTAACAGAGATGTCATTTCCTGTGTTCGGTTCCTTTTAACAGCTGTTTTGACACTTTGATCTGACTAAATGATGGGTACATTTTTTAATTACATCCAGAGGAAGTGTTTGGTTTAGATGACACATGAGAAGTTATTGAAAAAGCTAAAAGTATAGAAATTGACTATAAGCATATTCATATTAAATGAATCTACTGATTTTTGTGTATTTAATACACATTTTTGCTAACATTCATTATTATTAAAACAAAAGACAACAGAACAGGTGCAGAAAACAATAGACAACAGAACAGGTGTGTAAAATAACTGTTCTACTGTTGATAAACTACTCCACTGACAACAATTTAACGGTCCCTTAACCTCCTCTCTCTCACACGTTCAATCTCTCGCGCACACTTTCAACTTCTCTCGCGCATTCTCAACCTCTCTTGCGAATACATTAATTTACTCTCGAATTGTCCAAATCGATAAAAACATGACAAACATAATATGAAAAATGAAAAATATCTATGCCAATTATTGGTTTAATCGACCCCTATTCTACACCAACAAGAGAGAAAACAGCTGAGAGTTTCTTTCTGTGACCAACAGAATATCAGAAAGACTTAAAAACAAGACCATGTAACAAAACTTTTCTCTTTAAAATAATTAAAATAATCCATGAGAAATAAAAGGCATCATTGCTCAGTTCAACACACTCGGTTTTGTCTCGTATGACCAGTAGTTTACGGAGGCTAATGTTGGTTAATGTTAGAAAACTTTTGATATTGTTGTATAAATGAAGCAACGCATTAGTTCATGCAGGACCAGGCGGGGAGTTAGGGTCCTCTGAAATGATGCCAGAAGTAACTTAGAATTGCATTCTATCAAAAGGCCACCAGGGGGCGACCATTTTGTGTTCAAAACATAGACTGTATATAAAATGGACGTAACATCCGTGACGTCACCCATTGGTTTGTGGACTGCTGCTTGGAAGCGAATAGTTTCAGATCTGGGCAGCGCCATCTTGAAAATTTCCGGTGCATGCCGGGTAAAAAAACCCCACAGATTCTACTTATATGGGCATCAGGAGGAGCAAGAGGCGCCCTCCTGAACCTGTGAGCCAATCAACCTGTTAATCACGACGTAGCCACGCCCTAATGCATACCCTTCTTTATCGTCAAATATAAAATCAGGGAGGCCAAAATTTAACATATGAACATCATACTGCATTGAAGAAGGCTTTAAACTAGCAATTGAGACCATAAACACATTTTGAAAACGTTTACTGAGGTGTTAAATCAAGTGAGAAGTTGGTAAATTCTCCATTGACTTGTATAGACAGAAGTCCTTTTGACACCAAAACGGTCGCCCCCTGGTGGCCTTTTGATAGAATGCAGTTTTAAGTTACTTCCGTGTTAGCATCATTTCAGAGGACCGGAACTCCCCGCCTGGTTCAAAAGGACTTCCGTATGAAGTCAACAACAAGAAACAACTGGTTACTTTCCTTCTCGGACGTGAAAGAACTGTTCATCTTGACACCTGGGGCCACCGGTTATGACGTAATGTGGATGTGAGGTTGTGATTTGCGCATTGTGTTTTATTTTGAAAGTGGACGGAAGTTTTATTATGACGATTCTGTGTCTGACTTCCTGTCTGATGCAATGTGCTCTGTTGAGCTTGTCGTGAGTTAAGCACAATTTCCACTGGGTCCGTCAGCGGCACGTTACAGCTGCGCCGCGGTCACCAGAGCTGATAGGTACCACTATAATCAATGAGAGTATTTACACAGGGAGCATGTCAGCAACGTCCCAGCAGCGGCTCTCCGCGCCGCAGCGCTATCAATCCGCAGCATTTCTATTTTTCACAGACACGTTTCTAACTCGCGACAAGCTCAAGAGAGCAGATTGCACCAGACAGGAAGTCAGACACAGAATCGGCATAATAAAACTTCCGTCACAATGTGCAGATCACAACCTCACATCCACATTACGTCATAACCGGTGGCCCCAGGTCAGCAGTCAATCGATCAAATGGTCTCGGAGAATTAGTCCGAGAAGCAAAGTAACCTGTTGTTTTTTGTTGTTGACTTTATACACCCAGTTCGTGGGATCTCGCGGTCTCGTGTTTATCGCGTGATCTCGCGCGAATACTGCTGGCTTGCAAGGCACCACTCCGCTGCTGTAACGCTCCCGGTGTGAGTTGACGCTGGGCAGAGGACGTAGCTAAACTGTGGCGCAGCTGTAACATGCCGCTGACGGACCTGGTGGAAACCCGGCTTTAGAAACAGCTCCGTCAAAAATAGAAATGCTGCGGATTGATAGCGCTGCGGCACGGAGAGCCGCTGCTGGGACGTTGCTGACACGCTCCTGGTGGAAATAATCTCATTGATTATAGTTGTACCTATCAGCTCCGGTGACCGCGGCGCAGCCGTAACGTGCCACTAACGGACCCGGTGGAAATCGGGCTTTAAGCAACACACGCCTGCCGCCTTAACTAACGTCTTCAAAAAATGTACAACGATGTATATTAATGTTCAACCAACTTCTGCAGCGGTGCTTACTGCAGGACAACAGGTCGAAACCACTGTGTCTGACTGTCAAACGTCAACCCTGAAACCACCTGTAGCTCTCCCTACACCTCCCGCTAGCATAACACAGACACGCAAACAGTGATATTAAGTTTAAGGAAACAAACACAGACCGCTGGCTAAAACATAAATCTACATCATCTGAGACAGAACCTGCTCAGAAAAAAACAGCGGAGCCCTAAACACTAATGCAAACAGCGCCATGTGATGTCAACATTAACAACGTTAATCCTCTGACAGGTAACTGACGTTACTATAGTAACAAGTTTCAGGCTAACCGGCTCAGAGTATATAAACGGGTCCAACTAAACAGGTGATATTAGTGGCGCAATGTGTAAAATGCTGCAGTGCTGCGCGTTTTATCAGCTGATGTTACAAAACGCCAATATTAAGTCACTCAGATGTTTCTCATTCATCAGTCCTGAAGAGAGAGAGTGAAGCATTCAACAAAAACGTGATGCTAATGCCAGAGCTGGGGACTCGGACTCGCGACTCGGACTCGAGTTGCACTTAAGTCTCACTAAACTGTGACTTCAGACTCGACTTGGACTCGACCTCAAAAGACTTCAGACTTGACTTCGACTCGAGGCTCGAGACTCGCGAACAACCTTTATTTCATGTTATTATTATTATTCTCATTATTTATCTGTCATTCATCTTTTTGTATGATCTCTGGCTCTGAGCTAGATGAAAACACCAACGTCATGCCACACGCATGCGCCATGTGTGAAGCGCGCATCTTCAGTATCAGACATTGACAATGGCGAGTGCGATAAGTTCAGCAGGAGTGCCTCAGATCATAACGTTTGGATACAATGCCTTCACACTCCCGTTTTCCCCTGGTTCTCCCATATTTCGAAACCATCTCCCGCCGCCCTCCTGTCATTTCTCCCGTAATTGACAAGCCCCAAATTTGTTTGTTAATAATAATAAGAAGCGCACAATAGCAAAGGTTTTATTTTGAAAGCTCAGACAGGAAACCACCGCAACTCTTATTATGCTTAGTGCCACTAACTTAGTGGCTCCGCTACTAATTATTAAAAAACACAACGTTGCGTTAACTATGGTCATTTTTTATATATATATATATATATTTTATAATATCCCCACACATTCCCTGCTGTGTGTTGTGTTAAGCAGCAGATAAAAGGCAGCTTGGAGAAAAAAATAATGAACATGTGTTTGTACCGCAGTGTTAAACTGCAGTGCAGTGTTTCTGTGATGTTCATGTTTTGTTCATTTTGTTATATTTTACAACATTGTTAAAATAATTATTTTTTTGTTGAAGAAAATACAGTTATGGAATTGAAATAATTCTTAGTGTATGTTTCTTCACATCACATTGCAGTAGATTCTCTATAGTGAACCTACAATTGATACATTTTCATACTGTCCTATATCAAGGTCTAGGTCAAGGTAATAGCCGAAGGTAGATTTGGTAACAGTTTCAGGAGAGGACATCTCAACATACAAACAGATACTTACATACAAACTTCAGTGACAGCACACCACAAAAACAGACATGGGCAGGTGCTCGCAAGGCTAACTGATCAGGATGAAAGATTGTACAGCTCTAAGGTCAGAATTTGAATTTGAATTAGTGTTGGCGAGAGACTTGAGACTTGACTCGAACTCTTGACCAGAGACTTGAGACTTGACTTGGACTTGACCCTCAAAGACTTGAGACTTGACTTGGACTCTAGCTCAAAGACTTGAGTCTTGACTTGGACTTGTAAAAAATGACTTGTGAACAGCTCTGGCTAATGCTACTGAAACTGAATATAACTACTTAACTGTATAATACTATATAACTTGTAATTACTATAAAATATAGTTCAGAGAATAACTTAACTACAGAAGATACTCACTGGCCTAACCTGTGCAATCTAATTCAATCCAATGAAACAGCTCTAAATCTACATTTATAAAGCTTATACTACATTTTTTGACAAGAAGGTGAAAATTCTGCTTTATGTGTATTATTTAGTGATCATGGTGTATTAGGGTGCAATGTAATGCACCCAAGTACACCACCACCACTTAGTATGACCTCAGTAATAAACAAAGTAGAATTATCACTTTTTATTGGCAATGTCAACAAAAGCTGAAAATGTATAAACTTCTAAAAAAAAAAGGGGAGAATTTATAGCAGAGCTGTTGTATTGGATTGAATTATATTGCACAGGTGTTCCTAATGAAGTTGCAGATGACTGTAGTTCAGAGAATAAAACTACTAATTACCATATAATATAGTTCAGAGAATACCTTAAATTGAAGGAAAGTGACTGAATGCAAGACGTGGGGACCGATGAGCTTTTTGCCTCCGTTCACAAAATGCTAAAAGACATATCTTAGAGAACATATCTCTCTCTAGCAATTAATGTTGATACATATCATTGCGGAAGTAAATTCGGGACCTTTTCTAGTGGGTAGTAATACCTATGTATACTACACTACTGATGTGTGTTCGTCAAATTTCACTATGCCATCTCTTAGCACCTGGTTCTGTTATACTGTGAGTGTGACACATCGCTCATAGAGCTCTGTATATCTCAAATATTTTATTTTTGTATAAGAAAACAATTTGCATTACTTTGGGACTGAGCCCCCCTAAACATAAAATCCTAGTGACGTCCCTGGTTTCCGCTATGTACATTTTGTCGGGAAGGGCAGCCACGCCTCCAGAATTGCGGCAGAATTGCACAGTATGTATTTGGATACATTGTAAATCATTTCTCCACTCACCTAAACTCTTTCCGTCGGGGAAGTGCGCTCTTCGACTGGCGTTTTCACTGCTGTGCTGACAGCCCAGTAGGCTGTGGGCTCTGATTGGCTACCTAACCTGCGTGTGTTGTGTGTTTCATCAGCTGATGAGCGTCAACAACACCACTGAGGTAAATGCTAAAGTTCCAGTTGACTCTGCTACTCTGCTATTAAGTTTCATTCACTTTTAGAGTAGGATAATAATCAAATATTTGCACCCATGAACTTCATTTTAAATCCAAAAATATGGCTTACAGGAAACATGTCTTATAGGCACATAGACAGTTATTATGTACGCCCTACTTTAGCTTAGTTTGTGGTTAGGGGGACCTTAAAACTGAAACTTGAATGATGATTGGTCACTTGGCCAAGGTTTACTTGTGAAGGCAAATGCCAGATGTAGGCTATGAATCTGAATTAATTTAGGTATTGCCCATCTCGAAAAGGCCACCTCAAAATCCACCAGAATGCAGGAAATCATATCTAACTAAACCAACATTTTAATAATAATAATTTTATACTATTTATGTTTGAAGAACTAAACTACTAAACTACACTGATTTATAATGTTAATCACATCTGAAATCTAGAAATAAATAGAATAACTGTTTTCATTAAGTTAACAGCAATAAACAACCAACTGAAAAAAAATATTTACACTCAAAACAGAACACTATTTTAACAATAATAAGAATTATTTTATATTATTTATATTTGAAGAGCTAAACTACTAATCTACACTGATTTATAATGTTAATCACATCTGGACTTACCGAGCCTTTCTGCAGTTCCTCACAGCTGGGATCAGTCTCTGTTGTCCCTCCATTGATGTGTTGTAGTTCTTCAGGTCCAACTTATCCAGAACCTTCTCTGACATCTGCAGCATGTAGGCCAGAGCTGAGCAGTGGATCTCAGAGAGTCTCTTCTCTGATCTGTTCTCTGACTTCAGGAACGCTTGGATCTCCTGATGTACTGAGCCGTCCTTCATCTCCATCAGACAGTGGAAGATGTTGATGCTTCTATCAGGAGAGATATCCTCACTGTTCATCTCCTTCAGGTTGTTGATGACTCTCTGGATGGTTTCTGGACTGTTTTCTGTCCACCCCAACAGGCCTCCTAAGAGACTCTGGTTGGACTCCAGAGAGAGGCCATGAAGGAAGCGAACAAACAGGTCCAGGTGGCCATTTTTACTTTGGAGAGATTTCTCCATGGCTCTCTTCAGGAAGTCATCTAGATATGAGAAACTGTAGTCTTCTCCCAAGAAGTTTTTCAGTACCTCTGTCTTCCTGTTGGTGCAACAGTGGTAGATGTAGACTGCAGCCAGAAACTCCTGAACACTCAGATGAACAAAGCTGTAAACTTTTTTCTTGAAGATCACACTCTCTGCTTTGAAGATCTCTGTAAGAAGTCCTGACAACACTGAGGCCTCTTTGACATCAAGGCCACACTGCTCCAGGTCTTTTTGGTAGAACGTGATGTTTCCTTTCTCCAGATGTTCAAACGCCAGTCTCCCCAGCTTCAGAAGAAATTCACTGTCAGCCTCTGTCAGTTCATGTGGACTCGTCTCAGTTCCCTCATCAAATTTGTTCTTCTTCCTCTTTGTCTGAACCACCAGGAAGTGTGAGTACAGGTCAGTCAGGGTCTTGGGCAGCTCTCCTCTCTGGTCTGGAGTCAACATTAGCTTCACAACTCTAGCAATGATCCAGCAGAAGACTGGGATGGTACACATAGTGTGGAGGCTCCTGGATGTCTTGATGTGTGAGATGATTTTGCTGGACAGCTCTTCACTGAATCTCTTCTTGAAGTACTCCTCCTTCTGGGCGTCAGTGAAGCCTTGTACTTCTGTTATCCTGTCAAAACATTTACGAGGGATCTGATTGGTTGCTGCAGGTCTGGAAGTGATCCAGACAAGAGCACGTGGAAGCATATTCCCCTCGATGAGATTTCTCAACAGCACGCTGACTGATGACTCCTTTGTGACATCAGACATGACCTCCTTCCTGTTTTTGAAATCCAGTGACAGTCTGCTTTCATCCAGGCCGTCAAAGATGAACACAACTTTAAAGTCTTTAGATTTAAGCATCTCTGCTGTGATGTTCTCTAATGTTGGATAGAAAGCACGGATCAGCGTGAGCAGACTGTGCGGCTCATCTTTGACCAAGTTCAGCTCTCTGAATGGAAGTGGAATCAGCAGACTGATATCTTGGTTTTTGGAGCCGTGTGCCCAGTCCAGAGTGAACTTCTGCACTGAGAAGGATTTTCCAACACCAGCGACGCCGCTTGTCAGAACAGTTCTGATGCGTTTCTGTTGGTTGGGTAAGGCTTTAAAGATGTCGTAGCACTTGATTGGAGTGTCATGGAGGACCTTTGTCTTGGAAGCTATGTCAAGCTGCCTCACTTCATGTTGAGCATTATCCTCTTCAATCTTTCCCTCTGTGATGTGGACCTCAGTGTAGCTATCATTGAGTTCAGTCTCACTCCCTGATTCTTCAGGTCCTTCATTCACTTGCTGAGATTTACTTATCATAGTGTCCTTATGTGTATGTAAATCCTCCTGCTGACGACTATCTACTGAAAGAGAAGAAAAATATAGATTTGATCAACTGTCAGTGTGTTTAGATGTATTTCTGTAACAAGGTCACTCAGAGAAACCAGGTTAGACGTGTAATCGAGGAACATGTTAACATGCACAGTACTTTAAAACATGCCTTTCTTATTTTATCTGTATTAATGACAGAAGGTATTTATTAGTCCTGAGTATTTAACAGTTTTGCGCTGTGTATCTGAGTCAGAACTTTTCCTCACAGTCTGAATGTGTCTGAATTCAACCAAGAGTAAAATGTTAAATGGTGGAAACCAACATATTTGGACTTATAGAGGAAAGTTTATATTAGTTGTACTTTAAATACAATGAAAAATCACTCTGTGCTGTGATCTCCTCTTTCATACAGCTGCCTCCACTTTCTCTATCTACAGTCATTTGTTGAGTACATGTTACGTGTTTACATGGCAGAGAAACTGTCGGGCTCCAGGAGAAAGCTACCTCATTCATTGTGAAAGTCAAAGTCTCTCTGATCAACAACCCTGATTACAGTAACCAATAACAGTTACTGTGGTGACCACCTGTCAGAAGTACATCATTGCCCATTGTTGTGTCCACAATCAACAATAATCGTATGACCCCCCCCCCACCCCAAAAGAAAAAAAAAAGCCTGCCTCCAGGAAGTCCTGTATGTGTCAGAGCCTCCAGTGTCTGTTGGTTAGTGGAGGAGATACCACCACAATTAACATAGGCATCAGTTTGTGTAATTTTGTCTGCGTTGTTATATGTTGGCGTTCTTTATATTAACACATTAATATTAATAAAATACTGTAACTCATAACTCATGTAATTATTTATGAACTTCATGTGTCACTGCTTTTCTGATTTCTTCCTCTAATTTACCTTTTGGTCTTGGTTGGAAGTTTTGTAAACGCTGCACCAGATCATTCCTTCTGATCCTTTCTAAAACCTTCTTGGTTAGCTGCAGAGCTCCATGATCCTGATGTTTCTGTACCATCAGATCCACTGTGTCCTGCCTTGCTGCTTTCTCCAGCTGAGCCACTGGGATGCCTTTAAAGCCCTCCAAGACGTCATCCAGCTCCAGGAACCATTTGAACTTCTTGAAGTCATCTTCTTTTAAGTTTTCAAGAATGTTCAAGAGCTCCTCTTTATGTTTCGACATTTTGCCCCCTGCTGAAAATAAGATGCATTTTAAATCAGAGGACATGTGTTCAGTTCTCATCTCATGTCACTTTACCAGTATGACTTTTGTACATGTTCATCTTACATATTAATCATCTAATGCTTGAAACAACTTTTATTATTTTCATACTTTCAGTCTTTCACTACTGCAAAACTCTATTAGTAGGCAAACAACAAACTTTTGCAGCCATGTTCCAGGTGTGAGGGTTTGGTGTCTGTATTTCATATCAAATGAGAATATTTCATTCTTATTGTTGTACTTTTGGTGGGCAGTATCATGTCTTTATGAAGTGCTCCCTGCTGGTATTACAACAAACTTTTATATTTTTACGTCACATACCTTTACAGGAGTTCATGAATGATCAGCTGGTAACGTTGGACACTGAGGGAAGCTTTTTGGTCTGTGAAAACCTGAAAGGAAAATAATAATGATGAGATACTAAACGTCACCACTGACTTTCCTGGTGCTTAAACTGGGAGGTCAGAGGTCATCTGCTGATCATGAGCCAAAAGGCATACAGTGTCTTTCTCAAGGACAACTCAAAAGGAAAGATGCTTGTTAATGTAATGGTTTGAGGAACAGCTGAACCTCCTTTCACACCTACGATGAGGCAGAGGTGAGATTCATTAAGCGCAATAAGTGTTAGTTTCACAATAACGGCTCTAAAATTGTCTCTTTTTTTGCCTATTATTTTCTGCTGGTCTGCGTCCATGTCATTTACTGTGAAGTTTCTGTCTGCCAAAAAAGATGCCATTGCCTTTATTCTCACTGGAAAATATAATTTAACATAGTTTCAACATTAAAATGTGTTCTGACAACATTTCTAGTGAGAAATGTGCATTTTATTTTCATAATATTTGTTGAGTGAATGTGTATGTTAATTATTATGATGGTTGTTTCAGGTCATGTTTATCTAGAGCGCAGCAGTCTGTCATGTTACATCTGGGAGGACGCAGAAACCAGGAAAAGGAACAAGGAAACGTTTGACGATGTCAACATTATGATTTTATAACCATGTTTTAGTGCGTGACACACAGATACATAAACCTCCCTCTATCAGTGGATTCATAGGCCACACACAGGCAGAGATAACATAATGGTTGATCAACGTCATTGTCAGTATTATTTGTAAGACCATAAAAAAACATAACAAAACTACAAACAGCTTGGAAAATGAGTATACTGACTATATATAGAGTAGACTATAGATTGAATTCTCAGCAGATACTTAAAGTGTGATTTTATTCTAACATTACATTTATAACTCTCAGAGAATCACATCTGGACTTTGACTGTAGTTTAAAACCAACAAACAGACTTCACACTGTGACTTCTCTATTTTAATGATCCTGTGTGTCACGTTACATCTTTAACACAAATATCTGTACTTTCTACTCCTTATATTGTCAAAACAGTAACTCGTTATGTTACTGTCAACCTCGGTGACATTATAAAGAAGTAAATTATAACAGCAGTCTGTGACATTGAGTTTGTCAGCGAGGAGAAATTACAGTCTCCGCAAATTTCTACAATCTCCAGGAATCTAGAGCGCGCGCTAGAGAGTGACGGCGTGTGTGTGTGTGTTATCGATCATGCAGTTCGAGCACTAGAGAGAGAGTATGTGTTTGTGACTATCAATTATCAATGCAACACGTGTGAGCAAACGTCCTGACTGCTGTGATTGCACCCCCCTCTCGGCATCTCGTGTGCCGAGAACTGTTTTCTTTATTAAAAGATTAACAGTAGCCTATTGTGTATTATTGACGGTAAAATTAAATTTTTACTTTTGTACATAAATACATTTCAGAGCCTGAAGTAAAGGAGTTGAATCAGTACTGAATCAGTTGAATCACATCAGCCACCTCTGATTTTCTGACAGTTTAATCAACTAAACAAAACAATTAATCTGAAAAATAATTAGATTGATGGATAATGTTAGTAATCATTATTTTCAGCACTCACCTGTCTCAGATTTGCTGCTTTCCTCCTTCTGCTCTGTCTGCTTTAAAATGAAGTGAAGACAGGACAGAAGACTTTATAATGTATCCCTACCTGTTTACTCCTCCCTCCTTCTTTACTGGAAATCACCTGTGTGTGTGAGTGTGTGTGTGTATGTGTGTGTGTTAAATCATTTAGCAGTGACTGTACAGTTTATTTCTGTCCTCATTTATCATCATAGTCCTCAGGTATCGTATGGTTAATCAGGGTCAATGACTCAATGATGATCCTAAAAAATATCACACTTGTTGGTTACGTGATGTCTCCAAATATGTTGTAAAGTGCTGCAGATAAGAACTGCTATGTTCAACCTACTTAGGTTGATGAATTCAAAGGTTCAGTGTCTTTATTTCCCCCCTACCAGCTCTCTCTCCCCTCAACCCCAACCGGTCCAGGAGCCTGGTTCTGTCTGAGGTTTCTTCTCGTAAAAGGGGAGTTTTTCCTTGCCACTGTCGCCAGGAGCTGCTCATGGGGGAATGTAGGGTCTCTTTAAATGAAATGAAATTAAGAGTACAGTCTAGACCTGCTCTATGTGTAAAGTGCCTTGAGATGACTTGTATTGTGATTTGGCGCTATATAAATAAAGATTGATTGAGATTGAGACTCAGGACCTGGTTTTATTGAGCATCTCAAATAAAGTAAGAAAAATCTAAAAGCAACATTTACACTTTCAATGTCAGGTTTAGGGGCAATTCCAGTAGATATTTTGTGTGCTCATTATTATCAGTTTCGACTATATATACTAACAGTTTATCAAAAAGGACACTTTGATAACCTAATGACTTGAAAATAAACTAATCTTGTTCAGATAGTCTGGAAAGGATCCAAAAGCTGAATCACACATTCCTTCACGAGCACAGTTCTGTCAAAATCCTCTGTGTTAAAAATGACAACTACAGAGAACTGTAGTATCATTCAGCTCACAATCCTTACATCTGACAGCTGTGGTCCAAGCTTTCCTTAGTCCAGGATCTTTGGGGAACATTTGACAAAAACAAGACCATCTTAAAATGACTTCTGGCTGAATAGTTTTACTTCTAGTCACATAGTGCTTGATCAATTATTCAGTACAGTCATGTTATCGTTAGGTTGCCCTCATCACGATGATGTCAGGTCATTTACTCATATAACAGTAAAATACAATAAACATGTCACTTCCTTGTGTAAAGTTAGCCAGTGATGTTTGTCATGTATGTTTCTTCTGTTTGTAGTGAAATGCGACACGTCTGCGCCAATATGTCCTGCTCTCTGTGACTCTTGACTGTTGACTGACCCAATATGCAATTTTTACTTAAAAATGAAGAAAACGATTATTTGGTTGTTTCTCATTTTCATTACAGCTCTAATCCTCATTTTGGGCTCTGAGAAACTGGAATTTGAAAAAGAAAAATGAATTTACAAATTAATTGGGAATATGATGATAGTAATCAATAGAGCGGAAATGATAAGTCGATAAGTCGAGAAGATAAGTTGATTGTCAGAAAATTAATCACCAACAATTTTAGTCATTTTTAAAAGGGAAACATGTTAAAATTCTCTGATTCCAGCTTCTCAAATGTGAATATGTTCTGGTGTCTTTTGTCCTCTATGACAGTAAACTGAATCTTTGTGTTATTTTGGACTGAATGAGACATTTGAGGACGTCAACTTGGACTTGGGGAAACAATGACTGTCAGCCTAATCGACTAATGAATCCAGAAAGTGATCAACAGATTAATGGATGATGAAAATAGTCGTCAGTCGCAGTCAATTTACAGCCTGATCATCGTGTCTCTTCTTCCTCACAAAGAAGCTCAACATCACAGGGAAAACAGTGAACCTGGACATTTGGGTAATATCATTCTGTTAGACATCTGCTTTACTGTATTGGCATTCATTATCTGTTCATATGACTGCAAACACTTGTATAAATACAATACAATTTGGCCCTGATATATCACCTCTATGATACTTGAAAAAAAATGAGATCATAGAAGAAAATTCATCCTGAAATCATATTTTGTGCCAAAGACAACATTTTGACCAAAAACAAAACAAATTTAAATTTCAGAAAACAAATTAACAAGATATGAAACACTTTTAGGAGCACTGAGACAAATTTACAAGTGGTGAAATATTTTTACAAATGACACAATCTTCATAGAAAGAGAATGTACCAAATACTGGGAGTGATTGATACTGTGAGCGGCCAATTCGTGTTGTTGTCTGTGAAGTTTATGGTGATGTTTTGTCCATTTTGTGCGGCTCATATGACTCATAATCTCACCAGAGCAAACGACAACATGAACAGGAAGCTCCCTGTTGACAGATAAAAGCATGACTGACTCATTTATAAACTGGCTCATAAAACTGAAAAATATTCTACTGTTTTGAGGATCAATCTTTGACCTGCTGCTGAGGACTTTGGGTAAATTTCCAGTTTCACAGACTGGTACTTTACAGTCAGTATAATTTGTTCTGATTATAAACATGAAAGAATAAATACTGCTCACTAAATAATTATCATTTCACCACCTCCCGTGACATCTAGGTGTATGAGAGTGAGTCAGAGGCAGGTGCAGGATGCAGGGATGCAGGTCAATGGGAATATTAAATGGGCAACATTTCAGTCAAGGTGCCCTGTATGACCAATAAAGTCAGGAGAGCTTCATTTATTTGAATCATCTTATGCAACGGATCCTCAAATTCATTGTGATTTATTTTGTGAAGGCATAACATTTTTTAATTTGCTAATGACTGTCTTACCTGTATATTACTCCAATGATTAAATGAATCATTATTATTATGAATGATGATGATGAGATGTTAAGATCTATTCAATTACTCATCATCAGTCGTGGGCCTCAGAGTCATCTGAGGAAAGCCCTGTTCAATTTGATCCAGCCTCACAGTGTGTCCTGTCTGGGGCCGATAATAATGTGTGTCAGCCTGTGTATTGTCTTAGCCTGTTCCATCTGACCATCCAATCTGAAATCTCTACTTTTAAATTTAAATGTAATTATCTTGTTTCTCATCTTAATACCTACCCAATACTTTAATATTTATAACAAATCCTTCATACTTACTTTTTTTTACTTTACTTGCCTTCTACACTTATCATTTGCAATTTCAGCTAATACTTACCGTGATGACCTGAATACTTTAATGTACTTTTACATCCACCCTAATATTTACTTCAGAAAAGATCCTAATACAACAACAACAACAACAACAACAACAACAACAACAACAACAACAACAACAACAACAATGTGCATTTCTGGGCCCTGGTCCAAACAATTTTCTCCACTTTTACTGTATTCTGTTCAGTTTGACTTCTTCAGATAACGGGCTAGTACAAACACCTATACCTCAGTGTCAGCATTATTTCATCTTTTACAACTTCTACTAATCAAGGCTTTCCTCCTAATACCTGAACAACTAAAACTGAGACTTAAACTAAATTAAAACTAAACTAAAACTAGTCAATTCCTCAAAATAAAAACTAAACTAAAACTACTTAATCACTTGCTAAACTAACTAAAACGGAACTAAAATAAAAAAGCAACTGTAAATGACTCTGAAAATGATCTGTTGATGATAATTTCATGTGTGGCTTATTTTTCTTTTAGTTCCCCTATCCACTTCCTGTGCACTTTTGTGATGTGGATCTTTTATTGAAGGCTTTTTGAGCAAAACAGGAAGTGGGTGCAACGGTTGTCTTGGAGACGGGTGCCTTGACAACGCAAAGGTTCCTGGTGTTAATGAAAGGTTATCAAGTTATTATTTATGATAAATGAGTGTTACATCTGTGATCAAGCGACCTAGCCGGAAAGGGAACAAGGTATTATTATTATATTATTATTTATTAGACTAATTTGTAACTGATTTCGATCTGCAGTTGATTGAGTCTCTGAGTTGAGCTATCGGGAAAGAAAACGTCCCTAAAATGAGTTTATGTACGTCAAGTTCAAGGATGTTTCCTATCGATTTTTTTTTTTTACCTCTGAAAGAAAAAAGATAAAGTCTAAAGTCACAAATCAGCTCCTGTTAGAGCTGCACAGAAATCAAACTGGTTGTAGTCCTGATAAAACGATCTGCTTGTTAAAGCAAAATGACGAAGGAAATAATTAAATTAAGCAACAGGTAGAAGAAAAAACAAGAAATAAAAAGAAAAATCACAACAGCCGCCTAATTTCTGCTCTACAAATTAAAGTTACAAACAAAGAAAAACTGGTTAAAATAATCTTTCTGCAGCACATGACGTCGTATTGAGTTTTGTATTTTCACTTCCAGTCAGACTCTGACATCTAGTGGACGGTCAGCTGTACTGCAGCCAGAGCCAGAAAGCACTATTGGGCTTATTGGCAACACTGTATTCACTGATGGTGAAATCTAACAGATCCACAGAAATCCTAAACTAACAACACAGACTCAATCAAATATGGCTCATTTATACACAAACAGAGAAAATAAATAATGTAAAAATAGATGTTATAAATGAAGGTGAAGCTCGACACAGGATTAAAACACTGTAAATTCATTTACAGTGTTTGCTGAGAGGACGCTGGCGTGTTTGTCGCCGCTTCTCACATCCGACCTTTCCATCTTTCCATCTCTCCTGGCTGTTTAAACTACTAACGTTATATTGGTATTCTCCTACCGTGGATGTTTCAACGTGGATGGCCTGGTTTCATCTTGGCTGGCTGCTGTACCGCCCGGACAAAGTAGGCTACAAACATCTCGTCGGAGGGCTACAGCTGCGGCTCGTTCATCGGCTTGTCAACTCGCCTGGAGCTAGTAGCACGCCAAGCTAGGCTGCTAACAACCGAACATCTCATCATGTCTCGTTTCAAATACTCCGCAACGGAACTCAGGAACATCATCCCGCACGCGCTCCCGGACTGCCTTGAGGTGATAAAATCTCTCTGGCTCCTCCGCCGTCCACCCTACGTGCATCGGGCTACCAGGCATAAGTTTGTTTACCTGGCCACAATTATGGCTGTGCCGGTCATCAGGGCAAACTCACTTCGGCGACGTCATCGACCTGGGCCACGCCCACCACCTGTCCTTCTGAGCCCCCTGGTTAGTGTGGCTGCCAATACTGTGTCTGCTATCACAGTGCCTCCACTTGCCTCTTTTATGCTGCTGAATGTTCGCTCACTCAACAACAAGGCCTTACTCCTCCATGAAATAATTCTGGACAAAACTTTGGACTTTCTCTGCCTGACTGAAACATGGCAGAACCCCCATGAATTTATCACACTCAATCAAGCCACTCCCTCTGGATATTCCTACATCCAAAAGCCTCGCAGCTGCGGCCGTGGTGGCGGCCTGGCTGTTATACACCGCACTGACATCCCGCTAAAAGAAATCCCAGTCACAACATCATCATTTGAGTGCCTCCACTTCATGCTGTCTGGTGCCACACAGCTCCAGGTGGTTCTTGTCTACCGCCCCCCGAAGGCCTCCTCCTGCTTTTTACAGGAGTTCTCGGACCTGCTGGCCTCAGTCTGCCCCATGTCCCCAGCTACTCTCATACTGGGTGACTTTAACATCCATGTAGACTCCAGCAGCTGTTCCGTCGCTGTGGACTTCCTCTCACTGTTGGACTGCTTTGACATTAAACAACATGTACAGGGCCCTACACATGCCAAGGGGCACACCCTGGACCTGGTGTGCTGTGTTGGCTTAAGCCCCTCCCATCTCTACTGCACGGATCCAGCTGTCTCCGACCACCAAGCCATCCTGTTCTCTGTCCCAGTGTCCCTCCCTAAGCAGCCTACAAAAAGGTCTATCACATACAGGAACACAAAGCGTGTGTGTATACCTACGCTGGCTAACACCCTAGCTGCCAACCTCGCTATCCACCCCTCTAACCGCACTGCTGACGGCTTGGTGGAACACTATAATAGCGCCCTCGCCCTCAGCTTGGACTCTGTTGCTCCACTCACCACCAAACTGGTCTCCTACACCCGCCCCGCTCCCTGGTTTACCCCAGAGCTGCGGAGGCTTAAGTCCACGGGGCGCCGGCTTGAGAGGCTTCACAAAAGATCCGGCCTCACTGTCCACCTCGAAGCCTACAGAGACCACATCCAGTGCTACAAAGAGGCTCTCACCCAGGCAAAAACAGTCCATTACTCCACACTTATTAACAGCCAACAAAAGCATCCGAAAATGCTTTTCTCCACCATCAACCGCCTTCTTGACCCTCCCGACGCTTCACAACCCTCCGACGCCGCTGACCTCTGCTCCAGGTTCCTGGACTTTTCCACCAGAAAGTGGCCACCATCCACCAGCAGCTCCAGGCATCTACACCCTCCCCGCCGGCCACAGTATCTCGGCAGGACATGTACCATCCTTCTGCCTGCCCACCACAGCGCCGCCTCTCCACCTTCTCCCTGCTGGATGCTGATCAAGTCCTCGACCTCTTGACCAAAGCCAGGACTTCATCCTGCAGTCTGGATCCACTACCCACGACCCTGCTGAAGGCCTGTCTCCCCACCATCTGCCCCCCGGTGGTTGACATCATCAACGCCTCACTTGGCTCTGGTGTGGTACCCTCCAGCTTTAAGTTGGCAGCCGTGACCCCAACACTCAAAAAGACAGGCCTGGACCCAGATGACCCCAACAACTACCGTCCGATCTCCAACCTTCCGTTCCTGAGCAAGATCTTGGAAAGAGCAGTGGCTGCCCAGCTACAACATCACATGTCCCACCATGAGCTCTTTGAACCTCTCCAATCGGGCTTCAGACCCCATCATAGCACCGAAACCGCCCTCATCAAAATAACAAACGACCTCCTGATTGCTGCAGACAACGGCCTTGTTTCCATCGTCATCCTCCTTGACCTCTCTGCTGCCTTCGATACCATCTCCCACCCCATCCTGCTCTCCCGTCTCTCTGAGCTCATTGGCCTCACCGACACTGCTCTCTCCTGGTTCCAGTCTTACCTCTCCAACCGTAAACAATACATCACTCTGCAAGGCTCCTACTCCACCACTGCAACAGTTAACCATGGTGTCCCCCAGGGATCTGTCCTTGGCCCCCTCCTCTTTACCATCTACTTGCTCCCCCTCGGTCAGATCATCCGCAACCATGGACTCAGTTTCCACTGTTACGCAGACGACACCCAACTGTACGTCAGCACCAAGCCCTCCTCACAACTCCCACCAACACAACTCAACAACTGTCTGCACGATATTAAAACCTGGATGACCAACAACCTTCTGAAACTCAACACCAACAAGACAGAGCTCATGGTGGTGGCCCCAGCACCACTGCTCAGGAAGGTTGGAGACCTCACCCTGGTCATCGACGGCTGTCCCACCTCCCCATCTCCCAAAGTGCGGAACCTGGGCGTGATCCTGGACCCCACACTCTCATTCAGTTTCCACATCCAGAGCATCTCCAAATCTGCCTTCTTTCACCTCCGTAACATTTCAAGACTCCGGCCGTCACTCACCGACTCAGTCACCGAAACTCTCATTCATGCATTTGTCACCTCCCGTCTGGACTACTGCAATGGTGTCCTGTCTGGGCTCCCCAACAAAGCCCTAGACAGATTGCAGTATGTCCAGAACTCAGCTGCCAGGGTGTTAACCCACACCAAGCCCTGGCAGCACATCACCCCCATCCTCAAGAAACTCCACTGGCTGCCAATCAAACAACGCATCAGCTACAAAATCCTCCTCCTCACCTACAAATCACTTCACTCACTGGCACCCAAGTACATCACCGACCTCCTCCACCCGTACACCCAGTCACGGTCCCTGCGCTCCACCAGCAAGGACTTACTCTGCACTCCCCGCACCAGACTCAAGACCTTTGGTGACAGGGCTTTCTGTGCAATTGCCCCTACCCTTTGGAACACCCTGCCCCCTCCTATCCGTTCCGCTACTTCTCTGTCACAGTTCCAAAAGTACCTCAAAACACACCTCTTCTCTCTTGCCTACCCTCCCTAAACCCCCACCCTGCCCTTACCCCCCTATTCCCACTCTTGTAAAGCGACCTTGGGTATCTTGAAAGGCGCTATATAAATCGAAGTTATTATTATTATTATTATTATTTCCACAGATGTTTCTGCTGTTAAAATGTTTCCTTTTTTTTAAGCAAGAACAAAGAAAAGAAGTATATAAAACATCTTAAAACCAATGTTACAGAGATAAGAAAATAAAGTATAACGATGATAAAATAAACAAATGACATAAAACCAACAAAAATACAAAATATACATTTTAATAAATCTGATGCTGCTTTTAAGAACGTTTTTTTAAAAGATATTTTTGAATTGCTCATCTTGCCAACCCTTATTTGTCACTGACCCTCATGTCATTGACTCTTGGACATTTTGGACCCACCGCCAGCACAGTCAGAAAAAATAGACATAAGATTCAAATTTAAGATGTACAGCATGTAAAACTAAAATAATTAGTGGATCAGTGAATATAAAATGAGTTTAAAAAAGTGATTTAGTTTGATTTCAGTTTGTAAATATCATCTTATAATGAATTTTAGCATCATAGTTTCATTACATAACCTTGGTAAGTTACCTGCTTATAAACATAATGGATACACACATAATATACCAAATTAAAACTGTTGTGTATTTCCAGCTGAGACTGTGAGAAAACTACAACACGTCATCATTATTTCTACTTTGCTGCTCTGACTGTGGTAAAACAGTGACGTCTCACTCTCTCCCAGCAGTAATCCTTCTCCTGCTGAAAGTCACAGTCAATTCTCTTCTGCTTCATTCATTAGTTTTAGTCCTCGTTAACTCTGAGTGTGATTCTGAGACGCTTGATGAATATGAGCCCAGGCTCACAGTCTGACTTATAACACCTGTTTTTATGTTTTCTGCATCAAACAGCTCATGTATAACAAATCTGTAAAATGCTGACTTCAGCTAAATCCAGAGATAACTGTTCAGTTTGTAGTCAGTTCAGAGACTTGATGATAAAATCCAGATCCAGACTCCGGTTCAGATGGATCATCAGGATCCAGCTGATCCTCTCTCAACACTCCTGGATGTTCACTCACTCTGACAGAGATCATCACCATCTGATGAGAGAAGAAGAAACAACAGTGGTCATAAATTAGTGTTCAGTGAGACTCGATTCATCAGCTGTCAGTCAGTGATGCAGCACATCCAGTATAAAGAGCAGCACGGACTTCAGTCCTGTTCAGACCAGAAGTGGAACAGCTGTGCAGCGTAGCTTGCTTCCTTTCAACTCTCATGTTAACGTGTTGGAGTGAACACACTGAGCTCCAAACTCACACACCTGCACACACATTTAGACAGAGGAAATAAAGTGCTGAGAGTCATGAACACATCATTACTGCAGAAACAGAGACATTCACTCATCAGTTTACTGATGGATTTACTGCTGATACATGTCAACTCGTATCAAAGTTTAAAGCTACAGAGTCTCTGTGGGATTTGAAGATAGTTCCTGCTGTTAAATCATCACATGACAATCAGTCAGAGCTCTCAGATAAACAGCTGCTGTGATTCCTTCCGCACAGGTTCTAGTCTGTGTAAAGACCACATGGTTACTAAACGTAATGATGCTTGTGTGATATCAGAGCCAGTGATTTGCAGGCTGCAGTCAGACTGATCTTAGAGCTCTGACAAAGACGAACTGATCAATTGTTTAGTGTTGAAATGAGAGAACAAACACTTTGAGATCAGATTTGATGGACTGACAGTTTGATGATGAGGACCACTGTCTCTATACATCTTGTAAGGCTGTCAGCTGTAATCCTTTATTTCCTACAGACATCAACACAACAACAACAGCCATCTTCACATCAACTCAAACACATGATCACAACAAGCTTCTGGCTCATCTGATTGGCTGACTGTTCTCTCTCTCTCTCTCTCTCTCTCTCTCTCTCTCTCTCTCTGTCTTTCTGTCCAATCCCGAAGCCTGTCACCATTCTCGTCTCACAGCTTCACTGAGAAAAGCAGCACTGAGAAGGTTGGAGGTTCACCAGGAAATACTGGATCTTTGCTTTGATACTGACTGTGTTAAATATAAAACTGCTGAAACCAGCACAGTCTGACTCCAACTCTCTACTGACCTCAGAGTCTCCAGTATGTAGTCTGGACTTTCCTTGAGATAACACAGCAGCTTCACGTCTGAATCATTCAGGAAGTTGTGTCTCAGATTCAGCTTTGTCAGATGGGAGGAGGGGTTGGACATCAGAGCTGAGACCAGAGAAGCACAGCTGATCTCTGACAACCTGCACCGCTCCAATCTGAATAAAGAATAAAGGATGTAGATTAAAATCCATTTATAATCCAATAAAACGTATTCAGCTGTGTGTGTGTGTGTGTGTGTGTGTGTGTGTGTGTGTGTGTGTGTGTGTGTGTGTGTGTGTGTGTGTGTGTGTGTGTTTAATAAATACTGAAGGCAGAACTGAAGTGTTTGTTTTTCCTTCCTGTCTGGTTAATGTGTTACACACTATGAAGTCGATGTGTATCCATGAAAGATAATTAAGTTATATTAAGTGATGATTTACTGATTGTATGTTTCATTATATCCCGTTTATTGATTGATGTAACATTGAGTGTATTTCAGGAAGTTATACAGGAGTGATGTCACTCATTAGCATTATGATAGCTCACTTTCCCAGTGTAGCGGACCCCAGCCAGACAGTGGTTAAGCCTACTGATGCTTAAAGCTTTTTATTATTTATGTTCAGCTGTTAATTGACAGGCGACTTCTGTTGTCAAGGCAACGTCTCTAAGATGACAGTGCGTCCACTTCCTTTTTCGCTAAAACAGCCTGCAAACTAAAAGATCCACAACAAAAAAGTGAAATACAGTGTCAAAATAAAAGCTTAG
This sequence comes from Scomber scombrus, assembly GCF_963691925.1. Taxonomy (NCBI): domain Eukaryota; kingdom Metazoa; phylum Chordata; class Actinopteri; order Scombriformes; family Scombridae; genus Scomber; species Scomber scombrus. The sequence continues at coordinate 21,197,668 of NC_084991.1, forward strand.
AGGAAGTGGATGAAGGAACTAAGGGAAAAAATAAGGTTTTTAAATTATTATTAACAAACCATTATAAGTCATTTACACCCATATCAGTGCTAGAAATAACATACCTCTTCTATTATTAGCAAAACACAATTTTATCGCTATGAAAGACACTGTGATGTTCATTGACATCAGTTTTTATGTTTATTGAATGTTTAAAGCTTACAAGATAGCCTGCAGTTAAATTGTTTGCCATCTATGGTGAATTTAATGTAGGCTGTTTGTTATATTATTTACAGACCACGTCCACTCATCTATGATGTTAACTGTAACATCTGCTGATGAAGAAATGTTATTAAATGTTCACTAAAATGAAGACCTCCAATCTTTGTCCATATTGCTTCTTCAGCCAATGTTAATTATAAAGTGTAGAGCAGTTGCTACAGTGTGTCTGTGTGTGTGTTTGTGTGTGTTTGTGTGTGTGTGTGTGTGTGTGTGTGTGTGTGTGTGTGTGTGTGTGTGTGTGTGTGTGTGTGTGTGTTCTGAAGGATCAATATCACTGATCAGACATTATTCATTAAAACACATTAAAGAATATAATAAAGAAATATTTCTCCTTCGTCAAGTAAACTGGATCAGTTTCAAACAGATATTAGTTGAGAGGATCTTCTGTGTACAGATGTGATTCTTGTTACAGAAAATCACTCAAGTCCTTTTCCAGTGTTTGCTGTGATGGTGGTGTTTATTGATATCTCAGGATATCAGTGAGTAGACTGACACAGAGCGGGTCTGTGACAGTAGACTGACCCAGAGCAAATGAAATGGAAGCATTTTATACAGTAAGGTTAACACAGTAATCAGCTAGTGAAAAGAAACAAAAGGGCAGGAATGGAAGGTGTTTGCATTCAGATAGGAACCAGGGCCATTTTAGTAAAGAGGGAAGGAGGTTCTCAAATGTCAATGTTAACTGATAAGGGCCAAAACAGGAGGAGGCACTGTAGCAAACAGTAAAATCATCAGGAGCAAGACTGACCAAGGCTCTGTTCCCAGACGTCACTTGATTATCACGTCTCTGCTCAAATGTGTATTTTTTCTTCACTCTTTACCAAAAATTATAAACATTAATTGACTTTAACAACTAACAGTGGACATTTTCTACAGTTTCTTTAAGAATCATCTTTAAACTACACACTAAACTTTGTACAGTAAAAAATTAAATATCGAAAAAATATGAGGCTTTGACAGTCTGGTAGACTCACACTTGATTTGTCTGACTCAAAGTTTCAGAATATTTAGTACAATATTCCCTCTTTGAGTTTTGATCCCTCCACTGCAGCTCAGCCAGGAAACACTGAAGAAACTCAAAGATACTTACTAGATATGTGTAACTCAGACTGCTGAAGCCTCATATTAGTTTAAACTCTGGAAGTCATTTTTAAACAGAACAAGACTGTGGATTTTAAATTCCTGAAAATATTTAAATTCTACAGATTTGTGCTCAGATGAATCCTGAAAATATATGAACCAAATATTTTAAACATTGGTGAAGAATTTGAATTGAATATATGGAAAAAAACTACCAAAGCTACAGTCAGTGAACTGACCTCAGAGTCTTCAGTCTACAGTTTGGACTCTCCAGTCCAGCAGACAGACGCTTCACTGATGAATCAGACAGGATGTTTCTACTCAGGTCCAGATGTGTCAGATGAGGGTTGGACTTCAGAGCTGAGGCCAAAACTTCACAGTGAGTCTCTGAGAGTTCACAGTTATAAAGTCTGTAATGACATATATATTACAACATATGTTATCATGAAAGAGGACACTTTATATTTACTTCATGTATTTAATGATAAAGCAGTTTATGGAGTTACTTAGTCTGTCTGTGTGATCTGATCTCATGTCTGTCTCCACAAAGTTAACATGAGGACATCTTGATTAGAAAACCAGTTTTACTGTCCACTATTTTTAATGTGACTGCAGGATATTTTGACTCAGTTCAACTCAGTGAACAGTTACAGTTGAGAAAGATCATCTCTCTTTGCTACCTGCTGCTGTCAGCTTCACATCCATAAGCAGCTACATTTACTGACTGCTGACAAACACTAATTAATCTAATGACCTGACAATATTAGACCTGTACATAATTAAATATGAATGTAATTAAATATTTAGATGTGTATGACAGATGACTGCATGATGTTTAGTTGTTGACTTTCTTTTCTGAGAATCTGAAAAACTGATTCAGCACAAATACAATTAACATAATTCAAAAAGGTTGAATGATGTTCAACATGATGTCATCAGAAAGATGTTATCAGGGTTTCAACATTAAAATATAACATTGAACTTTAATGTGTATAAGATCTCTTTATACAGGCTGAATTGTGTCATTCTGCTCTCATATAATGATCAGACCTCTGTGCATTTCCTGCTACTACTCTTCTCTACACTGGGGATCAACTGATGTCGTTTTTTCAGGGCCGATTCAAATACAGATTATTAATAAATCAAAGAGGCTGATAACGATACTTGCAGCTGATATTCAGTTGCTGTAAATGTTAAAATGTGCCAAAATTTACAGCAACACAAACCCAACACAATGCTGCCTTCAAATGAACATATATTTAATGAATGTTTCTTTATAACATGAAATATCTGAACAATAGATTTACAAAAAGTGCACAATATAATTATCTTCCTAAACAAAAAAATGTGATGATGTGTTACAAACTGAACGGACAGCAGGCAGTAAACTTTGAAGATAGCACTGAACACTGATAGCTGTAGCCTACTAATTATTAATTGTATTGTTAAAGAGCAAATGCATCATAGTACAGGTAAGTGTGTTTATCTGTGTGTGTGTGTGTGTGTGTGTGTGTGTGTGTGTGTCATGATTTTGCTGAAGTGAAAAATATTCAGTCATCAAATGAACAGAAATCGATCACACTGCTGCTGAACTCAGTCAAGTCTGTAATTAGAGGATCAATATGAAATCAGACCTGTTCATTATTTATTACATGAGCTCTTCTTCCTGTATTTGGTAGTTTAGTAGGTGTGTGTATTTAAAACATGTTATTGGTGGCAGTAATCATTCCTCCTGTTCATACTGACTGTGAAGTGGTCTCTTCCTAACACAGCTACACTGTAGGAAATGACTTCAGAAGTTCAGATGAAGCTAATATGAGGCTTTGACAGTCTGGTAGACTCACACTTGATTTGTCTGACTCAAAGTTTCAGAATATTTAGTACAATATTCCCTCTTTGAGTTTGGATCCCTCCACTGCAGCTCAGCCAGGAAACACTGAAGAAACTCAAAGATACTTACTAGATATGTGTAACTCAGACTGCTGAAGCCTCATATTAGTTTAAACTCTTCAAGTCATTTTTACACAAAACAAGACTGTGGATTTTAAATTCCTGAAAATATTTAAATTCTACAGATTTGTGCTCAGATAAATCCTGAAAATATATGAACCAAACATTTTAAACATTGGTTAAGGATTTGAATTGAATACATAGAAAAAAACTACCAAAGCTACAGTCAGTGAACTGACCTCAGAGTCTTCAGTCTACAGTTTGGACTCTCCAGTCCAGCAGACAGACGCTTCACTGATGAATCAGACAGTTTGTTCCAGCTCAGGTCCAGATGTGTCAGATGAGGGTTGGACTTCAGAGCTGAGGCCAAAACTTCACAGTGAGTCTCTGAGAGTTCACAGGGAGAAAGTCTGTAATGACACATATATTACAACATATGTTATCATGAAAGAGGACACTTTATATTTACTTCATGTATTTGATGAATAAACAGTTTAACATTCATTATTTTGATTAACATTTAATCTTCACATCAGTGGTTCTACTAATGTTTTTAAAGAGTTTTAATCATTTTTGGCACATTTTATTCCTTTAATGTAAAACAACAGTTGACACACAAACAGGAAAACAGGAGAGAGATCAGTGGACGCTGCAGTTATACTGGATGCATCTGAACCAGTAAGCTACCAGAACACTCCCAGTTCAGCTGATGGTCTCACTGTGCTTGAATGAAACAATAATTCTCATCACTCTCTCTCATACCTGCAGACTGTAATCTTTGTTTTCTTTTAATCTTGCAGTTGAAGGAGAGAAAATGGAGAAATTGTCAACTCAGTGAACAGTTACAGTTGAGAAAGATCATCTCTCTTTGCTACCTGCTGCTGTCAGCTTCACATCCATAAGCAGCTACATTTACTGACTGCTGACAAACACTAATTAATCTAATGACCTGACAATATTAGACCTGTACATAATTAAATATGAATGTAATTAAATATTTAGATGTGTATGACAGATGACTGCATGATGTTTAGTTGTTGACTTTCTTTTCTGAGAATCTGAAAAACTGATTCAACACAAATACAATTAACAAACCAATAAAATAACATATATTTAATGAATATTTCTTTATAACATGAAATATCTGAACAATATATTTACAAAAAGTGCACAATATAATTATCTTCCTAAACAAAAAAATGTGATGATGTGTTACAAACTGAACGGACAGCAGGCAGTAAACTTTGAAGATAGCACTGAACACTGATAGCTGTAGCCTACTAATTATTAATTGGATTGTTAAAGAGCAAATGCATCATAGTACAGGTAAGTGTGTTTATCTGTGTGTGTCTGCGTATGTGTGCATTTCTGTGTGTGTGTGTGTGTGTGTGTGTGTGTGTGTGTGTGTTTGTGTGTGTTATGTTTTTGTTTATCTTTGTGTGTCTACGTATGTGTGCATTTCTCTGTGTGTGTGTGTGTGTTACTAAAATCTTGCGTTACAGCATTGAGTTGAGTTGAGTGTAACTATGACAGGCTCTTCTTACCAACTAACGTTACAGAGTCAGTTTTAACTTCTTAATTTGGAAAAATACTCCATGAAAAGTTTTGTATCTGCTGCTGTGCACACGCTCACTCCAAGAGTACAGAGCAGCTGCTGGCGTGAGTTGAACTGAGTCAGAGAGAGTGGAGGCTGCGTCAGAGCAGCACATGTATCTCAAAAGGGGACTGTTTTAAAAAATGGTCCAAATCGATAAAAACATGGCAAACATAATATGAAAAATGAAAAATATCTAAGCCAATTATTGGTTTAATCGACCCCTACTCTACACCAACAACAGAGAAAACAGCTGAGAGTTTCTTTTTTGTGACCAACAGAATATCAGAAAGACTTACAAACAAGACGATGTAACACAACTTTCCTCTTTAAAATAAAAAGATGGATCCATGAGAAATAAAAGGCATCATTGCTCAGTTCAACGCACTCAGGGGTTTTGTCTCGTATGACCAGTAGTTTACGGAGGCTAATGTTAGAAAACGTTAGATATTGTTGTATAAATGAAGCAACGCGTTAGTTCATGCAGGACATGGAAGTCATAAGCCCCAGCTGTAATCAGCTGACACCCACTGATTGAATCATCATACCTTATCAGTCACACACCAATCACAGCCATTCTCACCACAAGGCGGTCCCTTTAAATATGACTCCCCTTCAATGCCAAGTAAAACTGTATCACCATTTGTTGCAATAAATGGTTTGATCTATGACGAGAGTGGTCCCGACTGAACTGACATTACTGAATACGTTTTCTGATTCGCTGATCCTCCGTGCTCACTATGAAATGTCTCAGAAACCATTAAGAAAAAAAATATGATGAAAGCAACTCTGTATGACTTCAGAGTTTTTCTTTGGAAAATGATACAGATCTTATTTCAAACTCTTGATTATAGTGTTAAAACTATTAACTGTTAACTGCATTTACTGATGACTGTAAAATACTGATTTATGTTGTGATAAAATGCTGCTGTAATAAAACCTCAACCACAGCCTCTAAAGTCCTTAATTTGTTTCATCAGGTTTGAATGATGCTTCCATCACCCAAAGGAAGATAAGTAGAAGAAAAACCTATAAATTAGAAGTAAATAGAATAACTGTGTTCATTAATTTAACAGCTATAAACACAACCAACTGAACAATCAACATTATTACACATCAGTGACTAAATATAACTGACGTGATTTTTTCAGATATAAACAGTAGAGTACTATTTTAACGTGGCGTACAGTATGTATTTGGATACATTTTAAATAATTTTTCCACTCCCCTAAACTCTTTCCGTCGGGGTTTACTTACGGGCCAGATGTAGACTATGAATCTGAATTAATTTAGGTATTGCCCATCTCCAAAAGGCCACCTCAAAATCCACCAGAATGCAGGAAGTCATATCTAACTAAACCAACATTTTCCGGGGGCAGAACCCCCAGACTCGCCACCAGTGTTTTTGTTTACCACATACTGGGGTGGGGGGAGGGTCGGGGGTCTTCACCTTGAAAGAAATCTTAGACGAAACACTGTTTAATAACAATAATAATAATTTTATACTATTTATATTTGAAGAACTAAACTACACTGATTTATAATGTTAATCACATCTGAAATCTAGAAATTAATAGAATAACTGTTCATTAACTTAACAGCAATAAACAACCAACTAAAAAAATATATTTACACTCAAAACAGAACACTATTTTAACATAAATAATAATTATTTTATATTATTTATATTTGAAGAACTAAACTACTAATCTACACTGATTTATTATGTTAATCACATCTGGACTTACCGAGCCTTTCTGCAGTTTCTCACAGCTGGGATCAGTCTCAGTCGTCCCTCCCGTGATGTGTTGTACTTCTCCAGGTCCAACTCATCCAGAACCTTCTCTGACATCTGCAGCATGTAGGCCAGAGCTGAGCACTGGATCTCAGAGAGTCTCTTCTTTGATCTGTTCTCTGACTTCAGGAACTCTTGGATCTCCTGATGTACTGAGCGGTCGTTCATCTCCATCAGACAGTGGAAGATGTTGATGCTTCTGTCAGGAGAGATATCACCACTGTTCATCTCCTTCAGGTTGTTGATGGCTCTCTGGATGGTTTCTGGACTGTTCTCTGTCCACCCCAACAGGCCTCCTAAGAGACTCTGGTTGGACTTCAGAGAGAGGCCATGAAGGAAGCGGACAAACAGATCCAGGTGGCCATTTTTATTTTGGAGAGATTTCTCCATGGCTCTCTTCAGGAAGTCATCCAGAGATGAGTCACTGCAGTCTTTTCCCAGGAAGTCCTTCAGTACCTTTGTCTTCCTGCTGGTGTAACAGTGGTAGATGTAGACTGCAGCCAGAAACTCCTGAACACTCAGATGAACAAAGCTGTAGACTTTTTTCTTGAAGATCACACTCTCTGTTTTGAGGATCTCTGTAAAAAATCCTGACAACACTGTGGCCTCTGTGACATCAAGACCACACTGTTCCAGGTCTTCGTGGTAGAACATGATGTTTCCTTTCTCCAGATGTTCAAACGCCAGCCTCCCCAGCTTCAGAAGAAATTCACTGTCGGCCTCCGTCAGCTTCTGTGTTTTGGGCTCAAGTCCCTCCTCAAATTTGTTCTTCTTCCTCTTTGTCTGAACCAGCAGGAAGTGTGAGTACATGTCAGTCAGGGTCTCAGGCAGCTCTCCTCTCTGGTCCTTAGTCAACATGAGCTTCACAACTCTAGCAATGATCCAGCAGAAGACTGGGAGGGTACACATGGTGTGGAGGCTCCTGGATGTCTTGATGTGTGAGATGATTTTGCTGGACTGCTCAAAACTGAATCTCTTCTTGAAGTACTCCTCCTTCTGGTCGTCAGTGAAGCCATGTACTTCTGTTATCCTGTCAAAACATTTACGAGGGATCTGATTGGCTGCTGCAGGTCGGGAAGTTATCCAGACGAGAGCACGTGGAAGCATATTTCCCTCGATGAGGTTTCTCAACAGCACGCTGACTGGTGACTCCTTTGTGACATCAGACGTGACCTCCTTCATGTTTTTGAAATCCAGTGAAAGTCTGCTTTCATCCAGGCCGTCAAAGATGAACACAACTTTGAAGTCTTTAGATTTGAGCATCTCTGCTGTGATGTTCTCTAATGTTGGATAGAAAGCACGGATCAGCGTAAGCAGACTGTGCGGCTCATCTTTGACCAAGTTCAGCTCTCTGAATGGAAGTGGAATCAGCAGACTGATATCTTGGTTTTCGGAGCCCTGTGCCCAGTCCAGAGTGAACTTCTGCACTGAGAAGGATTTTCCAACACCAGCGACGCCGCTCGTCAGAACAGTTCTGATGCGTTTCTTTTGGTTGGGTAAGGGTTTAAAGATGTCGTAGCACTTGATTGGAGTGTGATGGAGGGTCTTTGTCTTGGAAGCTATCTCAAGCTGCCTCACTTCATTTTGAGCATTTTCCTCTTCACTCTTTCCCTCTGTGATGTGGACCTCAGTGTAGTTATCGTTGAGTTCAGTCTCACTCCCTGATTCTTCAGGTCCTTCATTCACTTGCTGAGATTTACTTATCATAGTGTCCTTATGTGTATCTAAATCCTCCTGCTGACGACTATCTGCTGAAAGAGAAGAAAATATAGATTTGATCAACTATCAGGGTGTTTAGATGTATTTCTATAACAAGGTCACTCAGAGAAACCAGGTTAGACGTGTAATCGAGGAACATGTTAACATGCACAGTACTTTAAAACATGCCTTTCTTATTTTATCTTTATTAATGACAGAAGATATTTATTAGTCCTGAGTATTTAACAGGTTTTCTTCTGTGTGTCTGAGTCAGAACTTTTCCTCACAGTCTGAATGTGTCTGAATTCAACCAAGAGTAAAATGTTAAGTGTTGGAAACCAACTTATTTGGACTTTGGATAGTTTGTATTAGTTGTACTTTAAATATAATGACAAATCACTCTGTGCTGTGATCTCCTCCTTCATGCAGCTGCTCCACTTTCTGTATCTACAGTCTTTTGTTGAGTACATGTTACGTGTTTACATGGCAGAGAAACTGTCGGCCTCCAGGAGAAATATACCTGGGGAAATGATATTCATTCAATAACAGTTACTGTGGTGACCACCTGTCAGAATTACATCACTGCCCTGACAAAAGTTGACTCATGTTTTCCACAGTTGTGTCCACAATCAACAATAATCCTATGACAACCCTCCCTAAAATACCCCCAAGGTGTGAGACCAGCCTCCAGGAAGTCATGCATGTGTCAGAGCCTCCAGTGTCTGTTGGTTAGTGGAGGAGGTATCATCAGGTTTAACATACGAATCACTTTGTGTAATTTTGACTGCGTTGTTATATGTTGGCGTTCTTTTTATTAATAGAATACTGTAACTCATAACTCATGTAATAATTTATGAACTTCATGCATCACTGCTTACTGTCTAATTTACCTTTTGGTCCTGGTTGGAAGTTTTGTAAACTCTGGACCAGATCATTCCTGCCGATCTTTTCTAAAACCTTCTTGGTTAGCTGCAGAGCTCCATGATCCTGATGTTTCTGTACCATCAGATCCACTGTCTGTGTCCTTGCTGCTTTCTCCAGCTGAGCCACTGGGATGCCTTTAAAGCCCTCCAAGACGTCATCCAGCTCCAGGTACCATTTGAACGTATTGAAGTCATCTTCTTTTAACTTTTCAAGAATGTTCAAGAGCTCCTCTTTATGTTTCGACATTTTGGCCCCCTGCTGAAAATAATATGCATTTTAAATAAGAGGACATGTGTTCAGTTCTCATCTCATGTCACTTTACCAGTATGACTTTTGTACATGTTCATCTTACACATCTTACACTTTTGCAGCCATGTTCCAGGTGTGAGGCTTTTGGTGTCTGTATTTCATATCAAATGAGAATATTTCATTTTTATTGTTGTACTTTTGGTGGGCAGTATCACGTCTTTATGAAGTGCTCTGCTGGTATTACAACCAACTTTGCTATTTTTACCTCACATACCTTTACAGGAGTTCATGAGTGATCAGCTGATAACGTTGGACAATGAGAAATGCTGTTTGATCTGTGAAAACCTGAAAGGACGATAATAATGATGAGATCCTACACTTCACTACTGTCATTCCTGGTGCTTAACTAGGGAGGTCAGAGGTCATCTGTTGATCATGAAGCAAAAGGCGTACAGTGTCTTTCTTAGGGACAACTAAATGTTACGATTTGAGGAACCAGTGAATTGGCTCGAGCAGCCATGGCAACCAATTACCCCTTTCACACCAAAGCAGTTCCAGTGCTGGTGCTGGGCTGTCATGTTCTCATTTCTTTATACTAATAATTTAAAAAATAGTAATAACTGTGCAATATTGATATAATATACATAGTTATTTCACTTTAATCTGCAATAAAAATATTTGGTTTATTACCACTCAATGCCAATATTACTCTTGTAAATGTCATGATTATGTTTACTTCATATTTTTGCTGTACGTAAACTTTTGTATTTTTGTACTTATATATTCCATTATACTGTCCACTTGCTGTGAAAATGCAAATTTCCACATTGTAGGACTTAAAGGAATATCTTATAATCAATACAGCATCTTTAAGTGTTTTAATCTGTTCTTTCATGATTTGTTTTTACTTGCTCTAATTAGCTTTACTTGTACTTATTACACACTTAAAGTAAAATGGTGCTTCAGTCTTGTTTGCTGTGGTTGTGCACAATAGCTCCGCCCCCCGCCCCTTAATGTAACCGGTTCCTATTCTTCTAGTCCAGCAAAGAACAGGCGCCACTCTGGAACCTGTTTTTCTGGCCCGGAGCCAGTTCTTTGCCTGTGTGCACAGGAAAACCGGTTCCAAATTAAGCACTGGCACCGAACCAGCACTGGAACTGCTTTGGTGTGAAAGGGTTAAATGAGGAGAAAAAGAGGCAGAGGTGACATTCAGCGCAATAAGTGTTTCACAATAACGGCTCTAAAATTGTGAGATGTCTGTTTTTTGGCCTATTATTTTCTACTGGACTGCGTCCAAGTCACGTGACTGTCAAGTTTAAGTCTGCCAAAAAACAAGATGGCTGCCTTTCCTTTTATTCTTTATTTAAGATGGTTTCAACATTAAAATGTGTTTAGATAACATTTATAGCAAGAAATGCACATTTTATTTTCATAATATTTGTTGAGTGAATGTGTATATTAGTTATTACGATGGTTGTTTCAGGTCATGTTTATCTACAGCACAGCAGTGTGTCATGTTACATCTCGGAGGACTCAGAAACCAGGAAAAGGAACAAGGAAATGTTTGAAGACGTCAGTGCTTTGATTTCACAATTTTCTGACACTATAATAAAAATAATCATTAGATTGATCAATAATTATAGTAATCATTATTCTCATCACTAATATTAACACACACCTGCCTCAAACATGCTGCTTTCCTCCTTCTGCTTTAAATTGAAGTCAAAATAAGACCGAAGACTTTAACATTTAATCCCTATACCCTGTTTACTCCTCCCTCCTTCTTTACTGGAAATCACCTGTCTGTCTGTCTGTCTGTCTGTCTGTGTGTGTGTGTGTGTGTGTGTGTGTGCGTGTGTGTGTGTGTGCGTGACAAAATGACAAAACTACAAACAGCTTGTAAAATGAATTTACTGACTATACTGTGTATTTGTTGTAATGGAGGCAATAGTTTGTTTTTTCAGATTGAATTCTCAGCAGATACTTAAAGTTGGTGTTTTTTTAAATTTTTTTGAAATTACATTTATAACTCTCAGAGAATCACATTTTGACTTGACTTTGAGTCTATAGTTTAAACCCAACAAACAGACTTCAGATAAACATCTGAGTCATTCTTATCTGTGACTTCTCTCTATTTTAATGAACCAGTGAGTCATGTTACATCTGTGAGGATGCAGGAACCAGGAAGAGAAAGAAGGAAGTCATTTTGTAATTTTCTGACAATTTAATCAACTAAACAATTAATATGAAAAATAATCATTAGATTGATCAATAATTACAATATTCATTAATTCAACACTAATATATAGTTTGAATTTCGTAGCAGATACCTTGGTGTTTAAAAAAAAAAATTAAATTACATTTGTAACTCTCAGAGAATCACATCTTGACTTGACTTTGACTTTAGTTTAAAAATCAAGAAACAAACTCTGACTTCTCTCTATTTTAATGGGGGAAACGTTTGAAGACATAAACGCTGTGATTTCATAATTTTCTGAAAGTTCAATCAACTAAACAATTAATCTGAAAAATAATCTTAGGATTGATAAAAAATGACCGTAGTCTATTCATTACTTTTAGCACTAATATTAACACTCACCTGCCTCAGACGTGCTGTTTTCCTCCTTCTGCTCTGTCTGCTTTAAAATCAGATAAGACTGAAGGCTTTAACATTTACTCCCAACCTGTTTACTCCGTGTATTCAGAGATTTCTCTGATACTCGCTGATGGAAAAGTAACTTTATACAATGTTTTGGATTCTTCCTGTAAAGTTTGCATGCCAAGTACTGTGGCTAAAATAAATCTTTAATTGAAGTATTGCCAAAAGTATGCCACCGAAAAAAGCGGAAGAGGACGCCGTCTCCATTACTCAGGTGCGCTAAATGTTACAACAACAACAGGAGTTTTTCTTGGACATACTGCAACAAGAAAGAACATTTACATCCTTTGTAGAGATGATCATGGACATGTCGAACAAAAGGTGGGATGAGACTATGAAAGAACCATATGAACTAGTGTGCAATTCACTCAGAGGGAAGTTTGTCAGCAGACAGAAAGACAGCCGGTCGTTTCATCTATACATTAAGTGGATGCCTGTTATCTTTGACGCTGAAAACAGTCTATCATCATTCATCATTAATGGACATTAAAATCATATTTTATTGACATTGTTCTCATGTAAAAAGGTTTGGAAAAAAAACCCACCCCCCTCTGTGTACATGAAATGGTACAGTCCTGCCTACAAACCAGGTGCGGAACTTACTAGCCGCGAGTTGTTGTGTTTGTTTGTTTGTTTGTTTGTTTGTCTTTCGCGGGTGAGGGGAAGCGCAGCATGAGCATAGTGTCTCAACAGCTTCATAAAATACAATCAGGGCTCCAAACGAAGACAAAGAAAAGAAAGGCAAGAGAGAGAAATTATTTTTTTGGATTAATAATTCAATTTCATGTTGAAGCTCAAAATGGCAGCAGAGATTTTTATTTTATTGTATTTTTTTGGGTAAAACATGAATCCAGCTTTGCACAAACACACATTTTACAAAAGCTCCATTAGTTCTGTTTTAGTTCAGATATTTTAAGTCTCCATGTTGTTACTATAAAGGCTGTTTTCAGGCTGCAGCTGGTTGATTATCTGAGTTGAGCTATTCAGGAAAGAAAAAGTCCCTAAAATGAGTTTGTGTGTCAGAGATGTTTCCCACCGTTTCGTTTTTGGATCAGCTGTACAATTTTTAACCTCTGAAAGAAGTCTATACCGAGCAGCTTTCACTTACAGGAAAAAGATCAAGTCTAAAGTCACAAATCAGTTCCTGTTAGAGCTGCACAGAAATCAAACTGGTTCCAGTCCTGATAAAATTATCTGGTTAAAGTTTAATTAAATGTCTCATTGTTAAAGCAAAATGACGAAGGAAATAATTCAATTAAGCAACAACTAGAAGAAAAAACAAAAAATAATAAGAAAAATCACAACAGCCTGATTTTTGCCCTACAAATTAAAGTTACAAAGAAAAACTGGTTAAAATAATCTTTTTTACATGTAAAATTCATCAAATGCTTCACAGCGTAGAAATAAAGGACAGAGCACATGACGTCGTATTGAGTTTTGTATTTTCACTTCCAGTCAGACGCTGACATCTAGTGGACGGTCAGCTGTACTGCAGCCAGAGACAGAAAGCACTATGGGGCTTCTTGGCAACACTGTATTCACTGATGGTGAAATCTAACAGATCCACAGAAATCCTAAACTAACAACACAGATTCAATCAAATATGGCTCATTTATACACAAACAGAGAAAATAAATCTGCTGTTAAAATGTTGTCTTTTTTTTATACCAAGAACAAAGAAGAGAAGTATATAAAACTCTTTAAAACCAACGTTACAGAAATAATGAAGAAAATAATCCAATGAAATAAAACCAACAAAAATACAAAATGTACATTTTAACAAACCTGATGCTGCTTTTAAGAAAGTTTTTTAAAGATATTTTTGAATTGCTCATCTTGCCAACCCTTATTTGTCTATGGCCCTCATGTCATGGACTTTTGTTTCACTGAGGGTAAATGTGGTGCACTATACAGTCAATATGAAGTGATTTGGGACATTTTGAACTCACCGCCAGCCCAGTCAGAAAAATAGACATAAGATTCAAATTTAAGATGTACAGCATGTAAAACTAAAATAATTAGTGGATCAGTGAATATAAAATGAGTTTAAAAAAGTGATTAAGTTTGATTTCAGTTTGTAAATATCATCTTATAATGAATTTTAGCATCATAGTTTCATTACATAACCTTGGTAAGTTACCTGCTTATAAACATAATGGATACACACATAATATACCAAATTAAAACTGTTTAATATTTTCAGCTGAGACTGTGAGAAAACTACAACATGTCATCATTATTTCTACTTTGCTGCTCTGACTGTGGTAAAACAGCGACGTCTCAATCTCTCCCAGCAGTAATCCTTCTCCTGCTGAAAGTCACAGTCAATTCTCTTCTGCTTCATTCATTAGTTTTAGTCCTCGTTAACTCTCAGTGTGATTCTGAGACGCTTGATGAATATGAGCCCAGGTTCACAGTCTGACTTATAACACCTGTTTTTATGTTTTCTGCATCAAACAGCTCATGTATAACAAATCTGTAAAATGCTGACTTCAGCTAAATCCAGAGATAACTGTTCAGTTTGTAGTCAGTTCAGAGACTTGATGATAAAATCCAGATCCAGACTCCGGTCCAGATGGATCATCAGGATCCAGCTGATCCTCTTTCAACACTCCTGGATGTTCACTAACTCTGACAGAGATCATCACCATCTGATGAGAGAAGAAGAAACAACAGTTGTCATAAATTAGTGTTCAGTGAGACTCGATTCATCAGCTGTCAGTCAGTGATGCAGCACATCCAGTATAAAGGGCAGCAGGGACTTCAGTCCTGTTCAGACCAGAAGTGGAACAGCTGTGAAGCGTAGCTTGCTTCCTTTCAGCTCTCATATTAACGTGTTGGAGTGAACACACTGAGCTCCAAACTCACACACCTGCACACACATTTACACAGAGGAAATAAAGTGCTGAGTCATGAACACATCATTACTGCAGAAACAGAGACATTCACTCATCAGTTTACTGATGGATTCACTGCTGATACATGTCAACTCGTATCAAAGTTTAAAGCTACAAAGTCTCTGTGGGATTTGAAGATGTTTCCTGCTGTTAAATCATCACATGACAATCAGTCAGAGCTCTCAGATAAACAGCTTCTGTGATTCCTTCAGCAGAGGTTCTGGTCTGTATAAAGACCACATGGTTACTAAACGTAATGATGCTTGTGTGAAATCAGAGCCAGTGATTTGCAGGCTGCAGTCAGACTGATCTTAGAGTTCTGAAAAAGACGAACTGATCAATTGTTTAGTGTTGAAATGAGAGAACAAACACTTTGAGATCAGATTTGATGGACTGACAATTTGATGATGAGGACCACTGTCTCTATACATCTTGTAAGGCTGTCAGCTGTAATCCTTTATTTCCTGCAGACATCAACACAACAACAACAGTCATCTTCACATCAACTCAAACACATGATCACAACAAGCTTCTGATTGATCTGATTGGCTGACTGTTCTCTCTCTATCTGTCTTCCTGTCCAATCCTGAAGCCTGTCACCATTCTCCTCTCACAGCTTCACTGAGGAAAGCAGCACTGAGAAGGTTGGATGTTCACCAGGAAATACTGGATCTTTGCTTTGATACTGACTGTGTTTAATATAAAACTCCTGAAACCAGCATAGACTGACGCCATCTCTCTACTGACCTCAGAGTCTCCAGTCTGTAGTCTGGACGCTCCTTGAGATCACACAGCAGCTCCACATCTGAATCATTCAGTTTGTTCAATCTCAGATCCAGCTCTGTCAGATGGGAGGGGTTGGACTTCAGAGCTGAGGCCAGAGAAGCACAGCTGATCTCTGACAAACTGCACCAGACCAATCTGAATAAAAAATAAATGATGGACATTAAAATCCAATCAGATGTGTGTGTGTGTGTGTGTGTGTGTGTGTGTGTGTGTGTGTGTGTGTGTGTGTGTGTGTGTGTGTGTGTGTGTGTGTGTGTGTGTGTGTGTGTGTGTGTGTGTGTGTGTGTGTGTTTAATAAATACTGAACTGAAGTGTTGTTGTTTTTCCTTCCTGTCCGGTTAATGTGTTTCACACTATGAAGTCGATGTGTGTCCATGAAAGATAATTAAGTTATATTAAGTGATGATTTACTGATTGTATGTTTCATTATATCCAGTTTATTGATTGATGTAACATTGAGTGTATTTCAGGAAGTTATACAGGAGTGATGTCACTCATTAGCATTATGATAGCTCACTTTCCCAGTGTAGCGGACCCCAGCCAGACAGTGGTTAAGCCTACTGATGCTTAAAGCTTTTTATTATTTATGTTCAGCTGTTAATTGACAGGCGACTTCTGTTGTCAAGGCAATGTCTCTAAGATGACAGTGCGTCCACTTCCTTTTTCGCTAAAACAGCCTGCAAACTAAAAGATCCACAACAAAAAAGTGAAATACAGTGTCAAAATAAAAGCTTAGAGGAAGTGGATGAAGGAACTAAGGGAAAAAACAAGGTTTTTAAATCATTATTAACAGACCATTATAAGTCATTTACACCCATATCAGTGCTAGAAATAACATACCTCTTCTATTATTAGCAAAACACAATTTTATCGCTATGAAAGACACTGTGATGTTCATTGACATCAGTTTTTATGTTTATTGAATGTTTTAAGCTTACAAGATAGCCTGCAGTTAAATTGTTTGCCATCTATGGTGAATTTAATGTAGGCTGTTTGTTATATTATTTACAGACCACGTCCACTCATCTATGATGTTAACTGTAACATCTGCTGATGAAGAAATGTTATTAAATGTTCACTAAAATGAAGACCTCCAATCTTTGTCCATATTGCTTCTTCAGCCAGTGTTAATTATAAAGTGTAGAGCAGTTGCTACAGTGTGTCTGTGTGTGTGTTTTTGTGTGTGTGTGTGTGTGTGTGTGTGTGTGTGTGTGTGTGTGTGTGTGTGTGTGTGTGTGTGTGTTCTAAAGGATAAATATCACTGATCAGACATTATTCATTAAAACACATTAAAGAATATAATAAAGAAATATTTCTCCTTCATCAAGTAAACTGGATCAGTTTCAAACAGATATTAGTTGAGAGGATCTTCTGTATACAGATGTGACTCTTGTTACAGAAAATCACTCAAGTCCTTTTCCAGTGTTTGCTGTGATGGTGGTGTTTATTGATATCTCAGGATATCAGTGAGTAGACTGACACAGAGCGGGTCTGTGACAGTAGATTGACCCAGAGCAAAAGAAATGGAAGCATTTTATACAGTAAGGTTAACACAGTAATCAGCTAGTGAAAAGAAACAAAAGGGCACGAATGGAGGGATTTTGCATTCAGATAGGAACCAGGGCCATTTTAGTAAAGAGGGAAGGAGGTTCTCAGACAGTCAGATGTCAATGTTAACTGATAAGGGCCAAAACAGGAGGAGGTACTGTAGCAAACGGTAAAATCATCAGGAGCAAGACTGACCAAGGCTCTGTTCCCAGACGTCACTTGATTATCACGTCTCTGCTCAAATGTGTATTTTTTCTTCACTCTTTACCAAAAATTATAAACATTAATTGACTTTAACAACTAACAGTGGACATTTTCTACAGTTTCTTTAAGAACTATTATTCCCTCTTTGAGTTTTGATACCTCCACTGCAGCTCAGCCAGGAAACACTGAAGAAACTCAAAGATACTTACTAGATATGTGTAACTCAGACTGCTGAAGCCTCATATTAGTTTAAACTCTGGAAGTCATTTTAACACAGAACAAGACTGTGGATTTTAAATTCCTGAAAATATTTAAATTCTACAGATTTGTGCTCAGATAAATCCTGAAAATGTATGAACCAAACATTTTAAACATTGGTGAAGGATTTGAATTTAATACAAAGCTACAGTCAGTGAACTGACCTCAGAGTCTTCAGTCTACAGTTTGGACTCTCCAGTCCAGCAGACAGACGCTTCACTGATGAATCAGACAGGAAGTTCCAGCTCAGGTCCAGTTCTGTCAGATGAGGGTTGGACTTCAGAGCTGAGGCCAAAACTTCACAGTGAGTCTCTGAGAGTCCACAGTTATAAAGTCTGTAATGACACATATATTACAACATATGTTATCATGAAAGAGGACACTTTATATTTACTTCATGTATTTGATGATAAAGCAGTTTGACATTCAATATTTTGATTAACATTTGATCTTCACATCAGTGGTTCTACTAATGTTTTTAAAGAGTTTTAATCATTTTTGGCACATTTTATTCCTTTAATGTAAAACAACAGTTGACACACAAACAGGAAAACAGGAGAGAGATCAGTGGACGCTGCAGTTATACTGGATGCATCTGAACCAGTAAGCTACCAGAACACTCCCAGTTCAGCTGATGGTCTCACTGTGCTTGAATGAAACAATAATTCTCATCACTCTCTCTCATACCTGCAGACTGTAATCTTTGTTTTCTTTTAATCTTGCAGATGAAGGAGACAAAATGGAGTTACTTAGTCTGTCTGTGTGATCTGATCTCATGTCTGTCTCCACAAAGTTAACATGAGGACATCTTGATTAGAAAACCAGTTTTACTGTCCACTATTTTTAATGTGACTGCAGGATATTTTGACTCAGTTCAACTCAGTGAACAGTTACAGTTGAGAAAGATCATCTCTCTTTGCTACCTGCTGCTGTCAGCTTCACATCCATAAGCAGCTACATTTACTGACTGCTGACAAACACTAATTAATCTAATGACCTGACAATATTAGACCTGTACATAATTAAATATGAATGTAATTAAATATTTAGATGTGTATGACAGATGACTGCATGATGTTTAGTTGTTGACTTTCTTTTCTGAGAATCTGAAAAACTGATTCAGCACAAATACAATTAACAAACCAATAAGGTTGAATTATTTTCAACATGATGTCATCAGAAAGATGTTATCAGGGTATAATCATTAAAAATATAACATTGAACTTTAATGTGTATAAGATCTCTTTAAACAAGCTGAATTGTGTCATTCTGCTCTCATATAATGATCAGACCTCTGTGCATTTCCTGCTACTACTCTTCTCTACACTGGGGATCAACTGATATCGTTTTTTAGGGCCGATTCAAATACAGATTATTAATAAATCAAAGAGGCTGATAACCGATACTTGCAACCGATATTCAGTTGCTGTAAATGTTAAAATGTGCCAAAATTTACAGCAACACAAACCCAACACAAAGCTGCCTTTAAATGAACATATGTTTAATGAATATTTCTTTATAACATGAAATATCTGATCAATACATTTACAAAAAGTGCACAATATAATTATCTTCCAAAACAAAAAAATGTGATGATGTGTTACAAACTGAAC
Source organism: Scomber scombrus (assembly GCF_963691925.1). NCBI lineage: Eukaryota > Metazoa > Chordata > Actinopteri > Scombriformes > Scombridae > Scomber > Scomber scombrus. The sequence goes on from NC_084991.1 coordinate 21,217,184, forward strand.
GGACAGCAGGCAGTAAACTTTGAAGATAGCACTGAACACTGATAGCTGTAGCCTACTAATTATTAAAATGACATGGGATTGTCAAAGAACAAATGCATCCTAGTGTGTGTTTGTGTGTGTTTATCTTTGTGTGTCTACGTATGTGTGCATTTCTCTGTGTGTGTGTGTGTTACTAAAATCTTGCGTTACAGCATTGAGTTGAGTTGAGTTTAACTATGACAGGCTTTTCTTACCAACTAACGTTACAGAGTGAATTTTAACTTATTAATTTGGAAAAATACTCCATAATATGAAAAATTAAAAATATCTAAGTCAATTATTGATTTAATCGACCCCTATTTTACATCAACAACAGAGAAAACAGCTGAGAGTTTCTTTCTGTGACCAACAGAATATCAGACAGACTTAAAAACAAGACGATGTAACACAACTTTCCTCTTTAAAATAAAAAGATGGATCCATGAGAAATAAAAGGCATCATTGCTCAGTTCAACACACTCAGGGGTATTGTCTCGTATGACCAGTAGTTTACGGAGGCTAATGTTAGAAAACGTTAGATATTGTTGTATAAATGAAGCAACGCGTTAGTTCATGCAGGACATGGAAGTCATAAGCCCCAGCTGTAATCAGCTGTCACCCACTGATTGAATCATCATACCTTATCAGTCACACACCAATCACAGCCATTCTCACCACAAGGCGGTCCCTTTAAATATGACTCCCCTTCAACGCCAAGTAAAACTGTATCACCATTTGTTGCAATAAATGGTTTGATCTATGACGAGAGTGGTCCTGACTGAACTGACATTACTGAATACGTTTTCTGATTCGCTGATCCTCCGTGCTCACTATGAAATGTCTCAGAAACCATTAAGAAAAAAAAATATGATGAAAGCAATTCTGTCTGACTTCAGAGTTTTTCTTTGGAAAAAGATACAGATCTTATTTTAAACTTTTGATTATAGTGTTAAAACAGTGTTTGATTAAATGTGATTTGCAGAACCTGCTCCTATAAAAATAACTTTACTGCATTTACTGATGACTGTAAAATACTGATTTATGTTGTGATAAAATGCTGCTGTAATAAAACCTCAACCACAGCCTCTAAAGTCCTTAATTTGTTTCATCAGGTTTGAATGATGCTTCCATCCGTCCTATGTGTATTCTGTCATTGTGCCTCCGTCTCCTCGTCTCCATAGTAACAGCCGGTTAATACCTGTCCTTCAAAGGTATTATTTATAGACGCAGTTAGCATCAGAAATAATACCTTCAGGTTTGGTAAATCAGTTAAAACGAGTTAAAACGCCTCATATTACATATTCATTATGGTAAACTACTAAATGGACAGCGTGTATTATCTTGCACATTTGAAAGATGCAAACCTCAGTGCGCTGCGTTAGTAGATCAGCTTGCATATTTTTTGCAGGTGATGTCAAGTTTGCACGTTTTTACACACGCAGACCTTTAATAAATCAGGCCCTTTGTGTTTAAATTTGCCTGTTATTTCCACATTAATGTAACTATTGTCACAAAATAACAATATTATGTGATGGACTGTAAGACAATGTTTTAGAAATATTTTAGGGGATAAAAAATTGTATTAATCTTTGTGCTTTTGGCCCTCATTGACCGTTTAAAGGACCCTTTAAAAGGGGAATAATGTCTAATTTCAGTCATTTCAGATGAGTGTCGTATTCCCACGTCTTAAAGCTCCGTTAAAGGACGGATTCACAATTTTTCAAGTCTGTCTTAAAACTTTTATATTCTTACATGAGAGTAGAGAGTGTTGATATTCTTAAAAGCTAACTTGATACCTACCTTTTTAATCTGGCTTTAAATTCAACTTTAATTTAATTTATTCAGCTGTCATTTTATGTTTAAACCTGTTTTACTACTTGGACTATCCTTTATATTCTATTTCCTGATTGTTTTCCATCTTTTATGTCTGGTTTTTACTTCATCACATTTCCTCTTCAGTTGTTTTATTATGTTATTTTCTTCTTATCTTTGTTATCCTTTTAAAAACCTGCCTCACATTTCTAGTTTCACCCAATTTATTTTTATTTCAATTTTATTTTTATTTTTTTATTTTGTTTCTTTAATCTCATGAGTTATGACAGCGTTTCAACCCTTGTTTATAGTTATTGATAATTATCAAATTCTAAGTGAAGTTTACTGTTTCTGTGTTTCCTGATGTCACTTAATACGTACAATAAGGTTTATTCTTAAACTGTAAAATAAGTCTTCATTAGATATATTTGTCACAAGTGATAACCACATTCAATGGATCATTGTAAAAATAAAAATAAAAAGTGTATTCATGTTTATATTCTCTAAGTATATATCGGCTGCTATATATCGATATCAGAGTTGTTTTACTCCATTATATATAATATCGTCATCGGCCCAAAAAATCCAGCATTGGTCGGCTCTAATATCTTTATCTATCTATATCTTTATACAGTACGGTGCAAAAGTCATAGGCCACCACCACCATCATACAAACAGAAAATACAGGATATATGTACACAAAATGTAACATTAATTACTAAATAATATTATTAATTAAGGCCCCATTCCTTTTAGGTTTAAGAGAACAAGGTTCCTGCTATTGTTCAAGTGTAAAATGAGGGCTAATTACCCATCTTCTGTCTTTAATGTTATTGGTTATAATCTGGACCAATTACCCATCTTCTGTCCTTAATGTTAATGGTTATAATCTGGATGAATTACCCATCTTCTGTCTTTAATGTTAATAGTTATAATCTGGACCAATTACCCATCTTCTGTCTTTAATGTTAATAGTTATAATCTGGACTAATTACCCATCTTCTGTCTTTAATGTTAATAGTTATAATCTGGACCAATTACCCATCTTCTGTCTTTAATGTTAATAGTTATAATCTGGACTAATTACCCATCTTCTACCTTTAATTTTAATAGTTATAATCTGGACCAATTACCCATCTTCTGTCTTTAATGTTAATGGTTATAATCTGGATGAATTACCCATCTTCTGTCCCAGGAAGGTCATGTTATGGTAGGCTTTCTCTGCTGCAGCCAGGTGAGCCAGTGCAGCCAGCAGTGCAGCCCAGATGGCTCCTGCACTCCGGCTGTTGTCCTTCTCCTTCTCCACATAGTCCTTGGCCCGGTCGAAAGAAAACATGCCGAGCTGCGTGAAGAAGCTCTCCAGGATGGCTCTCTCCCTGGGAACCGGCCGCAGCTCCTCCACCTCCGTCATGGCTCTCTCAGCAGCTGGACATCATTTCGAAATGTATCTCTAAATAAGTGTGTGTGTGCAAATCTGTTAAAATTATGTGCTTAAAAAGTGCATGTACCCTGCTGTCTAGTCGCCTGATGCCATATTGGCTCTACTGGATGTAAACAGTATGGAAAGCCAAGAGGGCCAACATTCATTCAACAATCGACTATTACGTAGTCAATAGTTAACAAAAACCTCCAGGAAGACTACCGGGCCGTGTGCCTGTCTCTACCCGGCTCTCGGAGCTCCAAACCCGGCCTCTGCAGTATGAAATCCTTGGTGCGGTCCTGGAGGATTTTTATTCACTCGGCTCTCTCTTTGTGGATAAAAATTGTGCTGTGTTCTTCCTGTTTCCTCTGTGTTCAACACCGATTTAAGTGTGTGTTGGAGGCAACAGCGACTGCTAGTGGACTGGAAGACGGATTATTTATTACAGACAAACCTTAAAGCAGGGGGGGGTCAAACATGCATTAAGCACTTTATTCAGCTGCTGCTGCTGCTTTCCCTCAGCAGGTGCCTTAGTACTGTTTTTCTATGTTCTATTTATTTTACTCTTACTTGGATTTTATTTATCTTATTTATGCACTTGTTTTTATCCTCATTTGAAAATGTATTCATAAATTCAGTCAGACTCTGACATCTAGTGGACGGTCAGCTGTACTGCAGCCAGAGACAGAAAGCACTATGGGGCTTCTTGGCAACACTGTATTCACTGATGGTGAAATCTAACATCCACAGAAATCCAAAACTAACAACACAGATTCAATCAAATATGGCTCATTTATACACAAACAGAGAAAATAAATAAAGTAAAAATAGATATTATAAATGAAGCTGAAGCAAATTGAAGTTAATTTATTTCCACAGATGTTTCTGCTGTTAAAATGTTGTCTTTTTTTTATACCAAGAACAAAGAAGAGAAGTATATAAAACTCTTTAAAACCAACGTTACAGAAATAATGAAGAAAATAATCCAATGAAATAAAACCAACAAAAATACCAAATGTACATTTTAACAAACCTGATGCTGCTTTTAAGAAAGTTTTTTAAAGATATTTTTGAATTGCTCATCTTGCCAACCCTTATTTGTCTCTGACCCTCATGTCATGGACTTTTGTTTCACTGAGGGTAAATGTGGTGCACTATACAGTCAATATGAAGTGATTTGGGACATTTTGAACTCACCGCCAGCCCAGTCAGAAAAATAGACATAAGATTCAAATTTAAGATGTACAGCATGTAAAACTAAAATGATTAGTGGATCAGTGAATATAAAATGAGTTTAAAAAAGTGATTTAGTTTGATTTCAGTTTGTAAATATCATCTTATAATGAATTTTAGCATCATAGTTTCATTACATAACCTTGGTAAGTTACCTGCTTATAAACATAATTAATACACACATAATATATCAAATTAAAACTGTTTAATATTTCCAGCTGAGTCTGTGAGAAAACTACAACACGTCATCATTATTTCTACTTTGCTGCTCTGACTGTGGTAAAACAGCGACGTCTCACTCTCTCCCAGTCATCCTTCTCCTGCTGAAAGTCACAGTCAATTCTCTTCTGCTTCATTCATTAGTTTTAGTCCTCGTTAACTCTCAGTGTGATTCTGAGACGCTTGATAAATATGAGCCCAGGATCAGAGTCTGACTTATAACACCTGTACTTATCTTTATCTACATCAGACAGTTCATATATAACAAATCTGTAAAGTGCTGACTTCAACAAAATCCAGAGATAACTGTTCAGTTCGTAGTCAGTTACGAGACTTAAGTGAAGATGATGAAATCCAGATCCAGACTCCGATCCAGATGGATCATCAGGATCCAGCGGATCCTCTCTCAACACTCCTGGGTGTTCACTCACACTCTGACAGAGATCATGACCAACATCTGATGAGAGAAGAAGAAACAACAGAGGTGATTAATCAGTGTTCAGTGAGACTCACCTCATCAGCTGTCAGTCAGTGATGCAACACATCCAGTATAAAGAGCAGCAGGGACTTCAGTCCTGTTCAGACCAGAAGTGGAACAGCTGTGCAGCGTAGCCTGCTTCCTTTCAGCTCTCATATTAACATGTTGGAGCGAACACACTGATCTCCAAGCTCACACACCTGCACACACCTTTACAATCAAGTTTGTTTCCTCTTCAGTTTTCACTGAAGTACACAGAGGAAATAATGTGCTGAGAGTCATGAACACATCATTACTGCAGAAACAGAAACATTCACTCATCAGTTTACTGATGGATTAACTGCTGATACATGTCAACTCTTATCAAAGTTTTAAGCTACAGAGTCTCTGTGGGATTTGAAGATGTTTCCTGCTGTTAAATCATCACATGACAGTCAGTCAGAGCTCTCAGGTAAACAGCTGCTGTGATTCCTGGACTTCAGTAGAGGTTCTAGTCTGTGTAAAGACCACATGGTTACTAAACGTAATGATGCTTGTGTGAAATCAGAGCCAGTGATTTGCAGGCTGAAGTCAGACTGATCTTAGAGCTCTGACAAAGATGAAGTGATCAATTGTTTAGTGTTGAAATGAGAGAACAAACACTTTGAGATCAGATTTGATGGTGTGACAGTTTGATGATGAGGACCACTGTCTCTATACATCTTGTAAGGCTGCCAGCTGTAATCCAGCTTTATTTCCTGCAGACATCAACACAACAACAGTCGTCTTCACATCAACTCAAACACAAGATCACAACAAGCTTCTGGCTGATCTGATTGGCTGACTGTTCTCTCTCTCTCTGTCTTTCTGTCCAATCCTGAAGCCTCTCACCATTCTCTTCTCACAGCTTCACTGAGGAAAGCAGGAGATACTGGATCTTTGCTTTGATACTGACTGTGTTAAATATAAAACTGCTGAAACCAGCACAGACTGACTCCAACTCTCTACTGACCTCAGAGTCTCCAGTCTGCAGTCTGGACTCTCCTTTAGTTCACACAGCAGCTTCACGTCATTCAGGTTGTTCCATCTCAGATTCAGCTCTGTCAGATGGGAGGGGTTGGACTTCAGAGCTGAGACCAGAGAAGCACAGCTGATCTCTGACAAACTGCAGTGCTCCAATCTGAATAAAGAATAAATGATGGAGATTAAAATCCATTTATAATCCAATCAGATGTGTGTGTGTGTGTGTGTGTGTGTTTGTGTGTGTGTGTTAATTGACAGGTGACTTCTGTTGTCAAGGCAACGTCTCTAAGACGACAGTTGCGTCCACTTCCTGTTTTGTTAAGACAACCTTCAAAATAAAAGATCCACAACAACAAAAAAGAAATCGTGTCAAAATAAAAGCTTAGAGGAAGTGGATGAGGGAACTAAAGGAAAAAATAAGGTTTTTAAATTATTATTAACAGACCATTATAAGTCATGTACACCCACATCATTGCTAGAAATAACATATCTCTTCTATTATTAGTAAAACACAATTTTATCGCTATGAAAGACACTGTGATGTTCATTGACGTCAGTTTTTGTGTTTATTGAATGTTTAAAGCTTACAAGATAGCCTGCAGTTAAATTGTTTGCCGTATATGATGCTACAGTGTGTGTGTGTGTGTGTGTGTGTGTGTGTGTGTGTGTGTGTGTGTGTTTGTGTGTGTCTGTGTGGGTGTGGGTGTGGGTGTTCTGAAAGATAAATATCACTGACCAAACATTATTCATTAAAACACATTAAAGAATATAATAAAGAAATATTTCTCCTTCATCAAGTAAACTGGATCAGTTTCAAACAGATATTAGTTGAGATGATCTTCTGTATACAGATGTGACTCTTTTTGAAGAAAATCACTCAAGTCCTTTTCCAGTGTTTGCTGTAATGGTGGTGTTTATTTATCTGCCAGGATATCGGTGAGTAGACTGACACAGAGCGGGTCTGTGACAGTAGACTGACCCAGAGCAAATGAAATGGAAGCATTTTATACAGTAAGGTTAGCACAGTAATCAGCTAGTGGAAAGAAACAAAAGGGCAGGAATGGAGGGAGTTTGCATTCAGATAGGAACCAGGGCCATTTTAGTAAAGGGGGAAGGAGGTTCTCAGACAGTCAGATGTCAATGTTAACTGACAACGGCCAAAACAGGAGGAGGTACTGTAGCAAACGGTAAAATCATTAGAGGCAAGACTGACCAAGGCTCTGTTCCCAGACGTCACTTGCTTATCACATCTCTGCTGAAATGTGTATTTCTTCTTCACTCTACCAAAACATTATAAACATTAATTGATTTTAACAACTAACAATGGACATTTTTTACAGTTTCTTTAAGAATCAGTCATCTTTTATAACTACAGACTTAACTTTGTATAGTAAAAAGTTAAATATGGAAATAAGAAAATGAAGTTCATGGATATAAGTTATGTATGTACATAAATTAGGTTCAGTTGTTAAACATTAAGATCAACAATAGTAACAGACAGTCAGTGAACTGACCTCAAAGTCTCCAGTCTACAGTCTGGACTCTTCAGAAAATCACACAGCAGCTTCAGTCCTGAGTCTTGGAGCTTGTTAAAGCCAAGATCCAGCTCTGTCAGATGGGAGGAGTTGGACTTCAGAGCTAAGACCAGAGAAGCACAGCTGATCTCTGACAACCTGCAGCCGTACAACCTGAATAAAGAATAAATGATGGAGAATAAAATCACTACTGGTTTCCAGAATCCACAATTTATGCCACCTTCAATTCAATGGTTGTGTTGTTTGAAAATGTTTTATGGGATGGTCTGCACCAAAATAACACATTATATCATCATAAATGTTTTAAATGTCTTGTGTCCACATACTCCATTTTGTCATTGAAGTTGAATTTGTAAATTTATACCTTTACCTTTAATTAAAACAACTAGTTGCAGATTTATGGGCCATCAATTTGTCCTTTTTGAACTACAGCCCCCCCCCCCCCCCCCCCCCCCCCCGGTAAAAAAATAACTAAGTAACTTTTTTTAACAAGATCATTTTTACTTTTACTTGAGTATATTTTTAGACCAGTACTTTTACTTGTACTCAAGTCAAATTTCATAAAAGTAGTGGTACTTTTACTTGAGCAGAATATTTCAGTACTCTTTCCGCCTCTGAATAGTATATAGTAATAAAACGAGTCTCTACCAAATCTCTGCAAAACAAACCATTCATGAATACCTCATTATCAGATAGACAGCAAGATTAATCCTTAACGAGGCTTTCAGAGAGCAGAGAGAGTTTATTCTTCAGTTTTAACCTTTTGTATTTATGGAGAAAAAACATGAATTGTATTAAATGTGAAAAATGTAAGATTATTTTTTACATTTTTGAATAAATATGGGTCAAACATGTATCAGCTGCACACAAATGTTTTTACAAAGTACAAAGTAAAAAGTATTTAGGGTGGGTTTTTTTAACACTGTCAAATGTAAAAATGGGTCAGATTTGATGCTGAAAAGAATGTGAGGGTTAAACAGCAGTGCTCAACGTGTGTGTGTGTGTGTGTGTGTGTGTGTGTGTGTGTGTGTGTGTGTGTGTGTGTGTGTGTGCGTGTGTGTGTGTGTGTGTTCTGGAGGATCAATATTAATGATCAAACATTATTCATTAAAACACATTAAAGAATAAAGAAATATTTCTCCTTCATCAAGTAAACTGGATCAGTTTCAAACAGATATCAGTTGAAAGGATCTTCTGTATACAGATGTGACTCTTGTTACAGGAAATCATTCAAGTCCTTTTCCAGTGTTTGCTGTAATGGTGGTGTTTATTGATCTCTCAGTATATCAGTGAGTGGACTGACACAGAGGGGTCTGTGACAGTAGACTGACCCAGAGCAAATGAAATGGAAGCATTTTATACAGTAAGGTTAACACAGTAATCAGCTAGTGAAAAGAAACAAAAGGGTAGGAATGGAGGGAGTTTGCATTCAGATAGGAACCAGGGCCATTTTAGTAAAGGGGGAAGGATATTCTCAGACAGTCAGATGTCAATGTTAACTGACAAGGGCCAAAACAGGAGGAGGTACTGTAGAAAACGGTAAAATCATCAGGAGCAAGACTGACCAAGGCTCTGTTCCCAGACATCACTTGATTATCACGTCTCTGCTCAAATGTGTATTTCTTCTTCACTCTTCACTAAAAATTATAAACATTCATTGACTAACAACTAACAGTGGACATTTTCTACAGTTTCTCTAAGAATCATCTTTTATAACTACACACTAAACTTTGTACAGTAAAAAATTGAATATGGAAAAAAGAAAATGAAGTTCATGGACGTAAGTTATGTATGTACATAAATAAGGTTCAGTTCTTAAACATTAAGATCAACAATAGTAACAGACAGTCAGTGAACTGACCTCAGAGTCTTCAGTCTGCAGTCTGGACTCTTCAGAAAATCACACAGCAGCTTCAGTCCTGAGTCCAGAAGGTCGTTTCCACTCAGATCCAGCTCTGTCAGATGGGAGGAGTTGGACTTCAGAGCTGAGACCAGATAAGCACAGCTGATCTCTGCCATACCGCAGCTCCTCAATCTGAATAAAGAATAATGGATGTAGATTAAAATCCATTTATAATCCAATCAAACATGTTCAGCTGTGTGTGTGTGTGTTTGTGTGTGTGTGTGTGTGTGTGAGAAACACAGAGTGCAGAACTCAAGTTTGTTGTTGTTTCCTTCCTGTCCGGTTAATGTGTTACACAATATGAAGTCGATGTGTGTCCATGAAAGATAAGTAAGTTATATTAAGTGATGATTTACTGATTGTTTGTTTCATTACGACCCGTTTATTGATTGATGTAACATTGAGTGTATTTCAGGAAGTTATACAGGAGTGATGTCACTCATTAGCATTATGATAGCTCACTTTCCCACAGTAGCGGACCCCAGCCAGACAGTGGTTAAGCCTACTGATGCCTAAAGAAGCTTTTTATTATTTATGTTCAGCCGTTATCCTTTGATTATGAACACAAATACTCTCCCTTCCGTTCTTCCAAAACACCATTAAAGCCACAAAATAAATAAACAAATAAATTAGCATATATAACAAAAATCAAAAACACAAACGTCAATCAAACTGCATTAAAATGTACAGATGGGGATCAATAAAAACATTCACTGACATATTTATTATAAAAATCACAAGAAACATTACAAATCTAACCATCCAGCATACATTTATCCGTTGCCTTCAACCGTTACCTTTACCATTACAGATTAGTCTAAGAACAAATATTATTAAGAAGGATCTCAAGTTTCATATAAAGTTTGGAATGAGATTACATCTGTTTGGCTGGGAGTGACTCAAGATTCTGTTCATTTTGTCTGCAGCTGCCTTTCGGCCCCATCCAGTTTTTCCAATTACTTTTTGCTACTTTAAAACCAGTTCAATTTTACATACTGTTTATAATTGACCAGCACAAATAGAAATTAAAATAATGGGTTAATCCAATAAAAGACTAATTCAGCTAAATAAAATAAATTGTTTTATTTATATATTTAAAAAACCCTGAAAAGATCATAAGAAAAAGACATTTGGCCCCAAATGAGCCCCTTAACCCTCACACACTTTATATTCAGACCATTCACAGTATCATATATGCTAGTATCATTTATAGTATATAGTAATATAAATAGTCTCTACCAAATTTCTGCACAACAAACCATTCATGAATACCTCATTATCAGATAAACAGCAAGATTAATCCTTAATGAGGCTTTCAGAGAGCAGAGAGAGTTTATTGTTCAGTTTTAACACTTTTTATTTATGAAGAAAATACATGAATTGTATTAAATGTGAAAAATGTGATATTATGTTTTACATTTTTGAATAAATATGATAACGTGTATCAGATGCACACAAATGTTTTTACAAAGTGCAAAGTAAAAAGTATTTAGGGTGTTTTTACTGCTCTCAAATTTAAAAATGGGTCAAATTTGAAACTGAAAAGAATGTGAGGGTTAAACAGCAGTACTCAATATGTGTGTGTGTGTGTGTGTGTGTGTGTGTGTGTGTGTGTGTGTGTGTGTGTGTGTGTGTGTGTGTGTCTGTGTGTGTGTGTGTGTGTTCTGAAAGATCAATATCACTGATCAAACATTATTCATTAAAACACATCAAAGAATAAAGAAATATTTCTCCTTCATCAAGTAAACTGGATCAGTTTCAAACAGATATTAGTTGAGAGGATCTTCTGTATACAGATGTGACTCTTGTTACAGAAAATCACTCAAGTCCTTTTCCAGCGTTTGCTGTGATGGTGGTGTTTATTGATCTCCCAGGATATCAGTGAGTGGACTGACACAGAGCGGGTCTGTGACAGTAGACTGACCCAGAGCAAATGAAATGGAAGCATTTCATACAGTAAGGTTAACACAGTAATCAGCTAGTGAAAAGAAACAAAAGGGCAGGAATGGAGGGAGTTTGCATTCAGATAGGAACCAGGGCCATTTCAGTAAAGGGGGAAGGAGGTTCTCAGACAGTCAGATGTCAATGTTAACTGACAAGGGCCAAAACAGGAGGAGGCACTGTAGCAAACGGTAAAATCATCAGGAGCAAGACTGACCAAGGCTCTGTTCCCAGACGTCACTTGATTATCACGTCTCTGCTCAAATGTGTATTTCTTCTTCACTCTTCAGTAAAAATTATAAACATTCATTGACTTTAACAACAGTGGACATTTTCTACAGTTCCTTTAAGAATCAGTCATCTTTTATAACTACACACTAAACTTTGTACAGTAAAAAGTTAAATATGGAAAAAGAAAATGAAGTTCATGGATTTAAGTTATGTATGTAGATACATTGGGTTCAGTTCTTAAACATTAAGATCAACAATAGTAACAGACAGTCAGTGAACTGACCTCAGAATCTTCAGTCTACAGTCTGGACTTTTCAAAAAATCACACAGCAGCTTCAGTCCTAAGTCCAGAAGCTCGTTGTTACCCAGATCCAGCTCTGTCAGATGGGAGGGGTTGGACTTCAGAGCTGAGACCAGAGAAGCACAGCTGATCTCTGAAAAACTGCAGTCCCACAATCTTAATAAAGAATAAATGATGTAGATTAAGATCCAGTCAGATATGTTCAGCTGTGTGTGTGTGTGTGTGTGTGTGTGTGTGTGTGTGTGTGTGTGTGTGTGTGTGTGTGTGTATTTGTGTGTGTCATGATTTTGCTGAAAATATTGTCATCAAATGAACAGAAATCGATCACATTGCTGCTGAACTCAGTCAAGTCTGTAATTAGAGGATCAATATGACATCAGACCTGTTCATTATTTATTACATGAGTTCTTCTTCCTGTATTTGGTAGTTTAGTAGGTGTGTGTAATTAAAACATGTTATTGATGGCAGTAATCATTCCTCCTGTCCATACTGACAGTGAAGTGGTCTCTTCCTAACACAGCTACACTGTAGGAAATGACTTCAGAAGTTCAGATGAAGCTAATATGATACTTTGACAGTCTGGTAGTCTCACACTTGATTTGTCTGACTCAAAGTTTCAGAATATTTAGTACAATATTCCCTCTTTGAGTTTTGATCCCTCCACTGCAGCTCAGCAAGGAAACACTGAAGAAACTCAAAGATATTTGTGTAACTCAGACTGCTGAGGCCTCATATTGGAAGTCATTTTTACACAGAACAAGACTGTGGATTTTTAATTCCTGAAAATATTTTAATTCACCAGATTTGTGCTCAAACAAATCCAGAAAATGTATAAACCAAACATGTTGAACAATGGTGAAGGATTTGAACTGAATACATAGGGGGAAAAAATACCAAAGCTACAGTCAGTGAACTGACCTCAGAGTCTTAAGTCTACAGTTTGGACTCTCCAGTCCAGCAGACAGACGCTTCACTGCTGAATCAGACAGTCTGTTGAGACTCAGGTCCAGATCTGTCAGATGAGGGTTGGACTTCAGAGCTGAGGCCAAAACTTCACAGTGAGTCTCTGAGAGTCTACAGTCAGAAAGTCTGTAATGACACATATATTACAACATATGTTATCATGAAAGAGGACACTTTATATTTACTTCATGTATTTGATGTTAAAACAGTTTAACATTCATTATCAGTGGTTCTACTAATGTCTTTAAAACGTTTTAATCATTTTTGGCACATTTTATTCCTTTAATGTAACAGAACAGTTGACACACAAACAGGAAACAAGAAAACAGGAGAGAGACCAGTGAATACTGCAGTTATATTGGATGCATCTGAACCAGTAAGCTACCAGAACACTCCCAGTTCACTTGATGGTCTCACTGTGCTTGAATGAAACAATAATTCTCATCACTCTCTCTCATACCTGCAGACTTGAATCTTTGTTTTCTTTTAATCTTGCAGATGAAGGAGAGAAAATGGAGTTACTTAGTCTGTCTGTGTGATCTGATCTCATGTCTGCCTCCACAAAGTTAACATGAGGACATCTTGATTAGAAAACCAGTTTTACTGTCCACCAGTTTTAATGTGACTGCAGGATATTTTGACTCAGTTCAACTCAGTGAACAGTTATAGTTGAGAAAGATCATCTCTCTTCGCTACCTGCTGCTGTTAGCTTCACATCCATAAGCAGCTACATTTACTGACTGCTGACAAACACAAATTAATCTAATGACCTGACAATATTAGACCTGTACATAATTAAATATGAATGTAATTAAATATTTAGATGTGTATGACAGATGACTGCATGATGTTTAGCTGTTGACTTTATTTTCTGAGAATCTGAAAAACTGATTCAGCACAAATACAATTAACAAACCAATAAAGTTGAATAGATTTGTCTGACTCAAAGTTTCAGAGTATTTCGTACAAAATTCCCTCTTTGAGTTTTGATCCCTACACTGCAGCTCAGCAAGGAAACACTGAAGAAACACAAAGATACTTACTTGATGTGGATGTGTAACTCAGACTGCTGAAGCCTCATATTAGTTTAAACTCTGAAAGTCATTTTTACACAGAACAAGACTGTGGATTTTTAATTCCTGAAAATATTTAAATTCGCCAGATTTGTGCTCAAATAAATCCAGAAAATGTATAAACCAAACATGTTAAACAATGGTGAAGGATTTGAATTGAATACATAGGGAAAAAAATACCAAAGCTACAGTCAGTGAACTGACCTCAGAGTCTTCAGTCTACAGTTTGGACTCTCCAGTCCAGCAGACAGACGCTTCACTGCTGAATCAGACAGGATGTTGTTACTCAGGTCCAGATGTGTCAGATGAGGGTTGGACTTCAGAGCTGAGGCCAAAACTTCACAGTGAGTCTCTGAGAGCCAACAGTTAGAAAGTCTGTAATGACACATATATTACAACATATGTTATCATGAAAGAGGACACTTTATATATACTTCATACCCAGTTATTGCACGAGAGAGGTTGAACTGTTTATGCTGTATGAGATATTTGATGTATTCAGTAGAAATATCATTTTATAACTCTATTTTACAACCCTACTCTTTATTATTATTATGAAAATAGTACATTCCCAACATCCCAGCATATCAAATGACATATCAATGGAAAGCCCACAATCTCTTCTTTACAGGACATCAGAGTTTGTACAACATACAACATATACAACAATGTGTATCTCATTTGGTAATTGTCTGTGAAAGGCTCTGGATCATATCTCTGAAACAAATGCTTGCTTTGTGAATGATGAGCAAAAACGATAAACACATTTTTTTGATTAATTATGCATTTTTTTGTGTTACAATAAGAGCAGAGCAGATGTTCAAATTTGACTGAATTTTTAACAGAGATGTCATTTCCTGTGTTCGGTTCCTTTTAACAGCTGTTTTGACACTTTGATCTGACTAAATGATGGGTACATTTTTTAATTACATCCAGAGGAAGTGTTTGGTTTAGATGACACATGAGAAGTTATTGAAAAAGCTAAAAGTATAGAAATTGACTATAAGCATATTCATATTAAATGAATCTACTGATTTTTGTGTATTTAATACACATTTTTGCTAACATTCATTATTATTAAAACAAAAGACAACAGAACAGGTGTGTAAAATAACTGTTCTACTGTTGATAAACTACTCCACTGACAACAATTTAACGGTCCCTTAACCTCCTCTCTCTCACACGTTCAATCTCTCGCGCACACTTTCAACTTCTCTCGCGCATTCTCAACCTCTCTTGCGAATACATTAATTTACTCTCGAATTGTCCAAATCGATAAAAACATGACAAACATAATATGAAAAATGAAAAATATCTATGCCAATTATTGGTTTAATCGACCCCTATTCTACACCAACAAGAGAGAAAACAGCTGAGAGTTTCTTTCTGTGACCAACAGAATATCAGAAAGACTTAAAAACAAGACCATGTAACAGAACTTTTCTCTTTAAAATAATTAAAATAATCCATGAGAAATAAAAGGCATCATTGCTCAGTTCAACACACTCGGTTTTGTCTCGTATGACCAGTAGTTTACGGAGGCTAATGTTGGTTAATGTTAGAAAACTTTTGATATTGTTGTATAAATGAAGCAACGCATTAGTTCATGCAGGACCAGGCGGGGAGTTAGGGTCCTCTGAAATGATGCCAGAAGTAACTTAGAATTGCATTCTATCAAAAGGCCACCAGGGGGCGACCATTTTGTGTTCAAAACATAGACTGTATATAAAATGGACGTAACATCCGTGACGTCACCCATTGGTTTGTGGACTGCTGCTTGGAAGCGAATAGTTTCAGATCTGGGCAGCGCCATCTTGAAAATTTCCGGTGCATGCCGGGTAAAAAAAACCCACGGATTCTACTTATATGGACATCAGGAGGAGCATGAGGCGCCCTCCTGAACCTGTGAACCAATCAACCTGTCAATCACGACGTAGCCACGCCCTAATGCATACCCTTCTTTATCGTCAAATATAAAATCAGGGAGGCCAAAATTTAACATATGAACATCATACTGCATTGAAGAAGGCTTTAAACTAGCAATTGAGACCATAAACACATTTTGAAAACGTTTACTGAGGTGTTAAATCAAGTGAGAAGTTGGTAAATTCTCCATTGACTTGTATAGACAGAAGTCCTTTTGACACCAAAACGGTCGCCCCCTGGTGGCCTTTTGATAGAATGCAGTTTTAAGTTACATCCGTGTTAGCATCATTTCAGAGGACCGGAACTCCCCGCCTGGTTCAAAAGGACTTCCGTATGAAGTCAACAACAAGAAACAACTGGTTACTTTCCTTCTCGGACGTGAAAGAACTGTTCATCTTGACACCTGGGGCCACCGGTTATGACGTAATGTGGATGTGAGGTTGTGATTTGCGCATTGTGTTTTATTTTGAAAGTGGACGGAAGTTTTATTATGACGATTCTGTGTCTGACTTCCTGTCTGATGCAATGTGCTCTGTTGAGCTTGTCGTGAGTTAAGCACAATTTCCACTGGGTCCGTCAGCGGCACGTTACAGCTGCGCCGCGGTCACCAGAGCTGATAGGTACCACTATAATCAATGAGAGTATTTACACAGGGAGCATGTCAGCAACGTCCCAGCAGCGGCTCTCCGCGCCGCAGCGCTATCAATCCGCAGCATTTCTATTTTTCACAGACACGTTTCTAACTCGCGACAAGCTCAAGAGAGCAGATTGCACCAGACAGGAAGTCAGACACAGAATCGGCATTATAAAACTTCCGTCCCCTTTCAAAATAATACACAATGTGCAGATCACAACCTCACATCCACATTACGTCATAACCGGTGGCCCCAGGTCAGCAGTCAATCGATCAAATGGTCTCGGAGAATTAGTCCGAGAAGCAAAGTAACCTGTTGTTTTTTGTTGTTGACTTTATACACCCAGTTCGTGGGATCTCGCGGTCTCGTGATTATCGCGTGATCTCGCGCGAATACTGCTGGCTTGCAAGGCACCACTCCGCTGCTGTAACGCTCCCGGTGTGAGTTGACGCTGGGCAGAGGACGTAGCTAAACTGTGGCGCAGCTGTAACATGCCGCTGACGGACCTGGTGGAAACCCGGCTTTAGAAACAGCTCCGTCAAAAATAGAAATGCTGCGGATTGATAGCGCTGCGGCACGGAGAGCCGCTGCTGGGACGTTGCTGACACGCTCCTGGTGGAAATAATCTCATTGATTATAGTTGTACCTATCAGCTCCGGTGACCGCGGCGCAGCCGTAACGTGCCACTAACGGACCCGGTGGAAATCGGGCTTTAAGCAACACACGCCTGCCGCCTTAACTAACGTCTTCAAAAAATGTACAACGATGTATATTAATGTTCAACCAACTTCTGCAGCGGTGCTTACTGCAGGACAACAGGTCGAAACCACTGTGTCTGACTGTCAAACGTCAACCCTGAAACCACCTGTAGCTCTCCCTACACCTCCCGCTAGCATAACACAGACACGCAAACAGTGATATTAAGTTTAAGGAAACAAACACAGACCGCTGGCTAAAACATAAATCTACATCATCTGAGACAGAACCTGCTCAGAAAAAAACAGCGGAGCCCTAAACACTAATGCAAACAGCGCCATGTGATGTCAACATTAACAACGTTAATCCTCTGACAGGTAACTGACGTTACTATAGTAACAAGTTTCAGGCTAACCGGCTCAGAGTATATGAACGGCTCCAACTAAACAGGTGATATTAGTGGCGCAATGTGTAAAATGCTGCAGTGCTGCGCGTTTTATCAGCTGATGTTACAAAACGCCAATATTAAGTCACTCAGATGTTTCTCATTCATCAGTCCTGAAGAGAGAGAGTGAAGCATTCAACAAAAACGTGATGCTAATGCCAGAGCTGGGGACTCGGACTCGCGACTCGGACTCGAGTTGCACTTAAGTCTCACTAAACTGTGACTTCAGACTCGACTTGGACTCGACCTCAAAAGACTTCAGACTTGACTTCGACTCGAGGCTTGAGACTCGCGAACAACCTTTATTTCATGTTATTATTATTATTCTCATTATTTATCTGTCATTCATCTTTTTGTATGATCTCTGGCTCTGAGCTAGATGAAAACACCAACGTCATGCCACACGCATGCGCCATGTGTGAAGCGCGCATCTTCAGTATCAGACATTGACAATGGCGAGTGCGATAAGTTCAGCAGGAGTGCCTCAGATCATAACGTTTGGATACAATGCCTTCACACTCCCGTTTTCCCCTGGTTCTCCCATATTTCGAAACCATCTCCCGCCGCCCTCCTGTCATTTCTCCCGTAATTGACAAGCCCCAAATTTGTTTGTTAATAATAATAAGAAGCGCACAATAGCAAAGGTTTTATTTTGAAAGCTCAGACAGGAAACCACCGCAACTCTTATTATGCTTAGTGCCACTAACTTAGTGGCTCCGCTACTAATTATTAAAAAACACAACGTTGCGTTAACTATGGTCATTTTATATATATATATATATATTTTATAATATCCCCACACATTCCCTGCTGTGTGTTGTGTTAAGCAGCAGATAAAAGGCAGCTTGGAGAAAAAAATAATGAACATGTGTTTGTACCGCAGTGTTAAACTGCAGTGCAGTGTTTCTGTGATGTTCATGTTTTGTTCATTTTGTTATATTTTACAACATTGTTAAAATAATTATTTTTTTGTTGAAGAAAATACAGTTATGGAATTGAAATAATTCTTAGTGTATGTTTCTTCACATCACATTGCAGTAGATTCTCTATAGTGAACCTACAATTGATACATTTTCATACTGTCCTATATCAAGGTCTAGGTCAAGGTAATAGCCGAAGGTAGATTTGGTAACAGTTTCAGGAGAGGACATCTCAACATACAAACAGATACTTACATACAAACTTCAGTGACAGCACACCACAAAAACAGACATGGGCAGGTGCTCGCAAGGCTAACTGATCAGGATGAAAGATTGTACAGCTCTAAGGTCAGAATTTGAATTTGAATTAGTGTTGGCGAGAGACTTGAGACTTGACTCGAACTCTTGACCAGAGACTTGAGACTTGACTTGGACTTGACCCTCAAAGACTTGAGACTTGACTTGGACTCTAGCTCAAAGACTTGAGACTTGACTTGGACTTGTAAAAAATGACTTGTGAACAGCTCTGGCTAATGCTACTGAAACTGAATATAACTACTTAACTGTATAATACTATATAACTTGTAATTACTATAAAATATAGTTCAGAGAATAACTTAACTACAGAAGATACTCACTGGCCTAACCTGTGTAATCTAATTCAATCCAATGAAACAGCTCTAAATCTACATTTATAAAGCTTATACTACATTTTTTGACAAGAAGGTGAAAATTCTGCTTTATGTGTATTATTTAGTGATCATGGTGTATTAGGGTGCAATGTAATGCACCCAAGTACACCACCACCACTTAGTATGACCTCAGTAATAAACAAAGTAGAATTATCACTTTTTATTGGCAATGTCAACAAAAGCTGAAAATGTATAAACTTCTAAAAAAAAAAGGGGAGAATTTATAGCAGAGCTGTTGTATTGGATTGAATTATATTGCACAGGTGTTCCTAATGAAGTTGCAGATGACTGTAGTTCAGAGAATAAAACTACTAATTACCATATAATATAGTCCAGAGAATACCTTAAATTGAAGGAAAGTGACTGAATGCAAGACGTGGGGACCGATGAGCTTTTTGCCTCCGTTCACAAAATGCTAAAAGACATATCTTAGAGAACATATCTCTCTCTAGCAATTAATGTTGATACATATCATTGCGGAAGTAAATTCGGGACCTTTTCTAGTGGGTAGTAATACCTATGTATACTACACTACTGATGTGTGTTCGTCAAATTTCACTATGCCATCTCTTAGCACCTGGTTCTGTTATACTGTGAGTGTGACACATCGCTCATAGAGCTCTGTATATCTCAAATATTTTATTTTTGTATAAGAAAACAATTTGCATTACTTTGGGACTGAGCCCCCCTAAACATAAAATCCTAGTGACGTCCCTGGTTTCCGCTATGTACATTTTGTCGGGAAGGGCAGCCACGCCTCCAGAATTGCGGCAGAATTGCACAGTATGTATTTGGATACATTGTAAATCATTTCTCCACTCACCTAAACTCTTTCCGTCGGGGAAGTGCGCTCTTCGACTGGCGTTTTCACTGCTGTGCTGACAGCCCAGTAGGCTGTGGGCTCTGATTGGCTACCTAACCTGCGTGTGTTGTGTGTTTCATCAGCTGATGAGCGTCAACAACACCACTGAGGTAAATGCTAAAGTTCCAGTTGACTCTGCTACTCTGCTATTAAGTTTCATTCACTTTTAGAGTAGGATAATAATCAAATATTTGCACCCATGAACTTCATTTTAAATCCAAAAATATGGCTTACAGGAAACATGTCTTATAGGCACATAGACAGTTATTATGTACGCCCTACTTTAGCTTAGTTTGTGGTTAGGGGGACCTTAAAACTGAAACTTGAATGATGATTGGTCACTTGGCCAAGGTTTACTTGTGAAGGCAAATGCCAGATGTAGGCTATGAATCTGAATTAATTTAGGTATTGCCCATCTCGAAAAGGCCACCTCAAAATCCACCAGAATGCAGGAAATCATATCTAACTAAATCAACATTTTAATAATAATAATTTTATACTATTTATGTTTGAAGAACTAAACTACTAAACTACACTGATTTATAATGTTAATCACATCTGAAATCTAGAAATAAATAGAATAACTGTTTTCATTAAGTTAACAGCAATAAACAACCAACTGAAAAAAATATTTACACTCAAAACAGAACACTATTTTAACAATAATAAGAATTATTTTATATTATTTATATTTGAAGAGCTAAACTACTAATCTACACTGATTTATAATGTTAATCACATCTGGACTTACCGAGCCTTTCTGCAGTTCCTCACAGCTGGGATCAGTCTCTGTTGTCCCTCCATTGATGTGTTGTAGTTCTTCAGGTCCAACTTATCCAGAACCTTCTCTGACATCTGCAGCATGTAGGCCAGAGCTGAGCAGTGGATCTCAGAGAGTCTCTTCTCTGATCTGTTCTCTGACTTCAGGAACGCTTGGATCTCCTGATGTACTGAGCCGTCCTTCATCTCCATCAGACAGTGGAAGATGTTGATGCTTCTATCAGGAGAGATATCCTCACTGTTCATCTCCTTCAGGTTGTTGATGACTCTCTGGATGGTTTCTGGACTGTTTTCTGTCCACCCCAACAGGCCTCCTAAGAGACTCTGGTTGGACTCCAGAGAGAGGCCATGAAGGAAGCGAACAAACAGGTCCAGGTGGCCATTTTTACTTTGGAGAGATTTCTCCATGGCTCTCTTCAGGAAGTCATCTAGATATGAGAAACTGTAGTCTTCTCCCAAGAATTTTTTCAGTACCTCTGTCTTCCTGTTGGTGCAACAGTGGTAGATGTAGGCTGCAGCCAGAAACTCCTGAACACTCAGATGAACAAAGCTGTAAACTTTTTTCTTGAAGATCACACTCTCTGCTTTGAAGATCTCTGTAAGAAGTCCTGACAACACTGAGGCCTCTTTGACATCAAGGCCACACTGCTCCAGGTCTTTTTGGTAGAACGTGATGTTTCCTTTCTCCAGATGTTCAAACGCCAGTCTCCCCAGCTTCAGAAGAAATTCACTGTCAGCCTCTGTCAGTTCATGTGGACTCGTCTCAGTTCCCTCATCAAATTTGTTCTTCTTCCTCTTTGTCTGAACCACCAGGAAGTGTGAGTACAGGTCAGTCAGGGTCTTGGGCAGCTCTCCTCTCTGGTCTGGAGTCAACATTAGCTTCACAACTCTAGCAATGATCCAGCAGAAGACTGGGATGGTACACATGGTGTGGAGGCTCCTGGATGTCTTGATGTGTGAGATGATTTTGCTGGACAGCTCTTCACTGAATCTCTTCTTGAAGTACTCCTCCTTCTGGACGTCAGTGAAGCCTTGTACTTCTGTTATCCTGTCAAAACATTTACGAGGGATCTGATTGGTTGCTGCAGGTCTGGAAGTGATCCAGACAAGAGCACGTGGAAGCATATTCCCCTCGATGAGATTTCTCAACAGCACGCTGACTGATGACTCCTTTGTGACATCAGACATGACCTCCTTCCTGTTTTTGAAATCCAGTGACAGTCTGCTTTCATCCAGGCCGTCAAAGATGAACACAACTTTAAAGTCTTTAGATTTAAGCATCTCTGCTGTGATGTTCTCTAATGTTGGATAGAAAGCACGGATCAGCGTGAGCAGACTGTGCGGCTCATCTTTGACCAAGTTCAGCTCTCTGAATGGAAGTGGAATCAGCAGACTGATATCTTGGTTTTTGGAGCCAGAGTGAACTTCTGCACTGAGAAGGATTTTCCAACACCAGCGACGCCGCTTGTCAGAACAGTTCTGATGCGTTTCTGTTGGTTGGGTAAGGCTTTAAAGATGTCGTAGCACTTGATTGGAGTGTCATGGAGGACCTTTGTCTTGGAAGCTATGTCAAGCTGCCTCACTTCATGTTGAGCATTATCCTCTTCAATCTTTCCCTCTGTGATGTGGACCTCAGTGTAGCTATCATTGAGTTCAGTCTCACTCCCTGATTCTTCAGGTCCTTCATTCACTTGCTGAGATGTACTTATCATAGTGTCCTTATGTGTATGTAAATCCTCCTGCTGACGACTATCTACTGAAAGAGAAGAAAAATATAGATTTGATCAACTGTCAGTGTGTTTAGATGTATTTCTGTAACAAGGTCACTCAGAGAAACCAGGTTAGACGTGTAATCGAGGAACATGTTAACATGCACAGTACTTTAAAACATGCCTTTCTTATTTTATCTGTATTAATGACAGAAGGTATTTATTAGTCCTGAGTATTTAACAGTTTTGCGCTGTGTATCTGAGTCAGAACTTTTCCTCACAGTCTGAATGTGTCTGAATTCAACCAAGAGTAAAATGTTAAATGGTGGAAACCAACATATTTGGACTTATAGAGGAAAGTTTATATTAGTTGTACTTTAAATACAATGAAAAATCACTCTGTGCTGTGATCTCCTCTTTCATACAGCTGCCTCCACTTTCTCTATCTACAGTCATTTGTTGAGTACATGTTACGTGTTTACATGGCAGAGAAACTGTCGGGCTCCAGGAGAAAGCTACCTCATTCATTGTGAAAGTCAAAGTCTCTCTGATCAACAACCCTGATTACAGTAACCAATAACAGTTACTGTGGTGACCACCTGTCAGAAGTACATCATTGCCCATTGTTGTGTCCACAATCAACAATAATCGTATGACCCCCCCCCCCCAAAAGAAAAAAAAAAAAGCCTGCCTCCAGGAAGTCCTGTATGTGTCAGAGCCTCCAGTGTCTGTTGGTTAGTGGAGGAGATACCACCACAATTAGCATAGGCATCAGTTTGTGTAATTTTGTCTGCGTTGTTATATGTTGGCGTTCTTTATATTAACACATTAATATTAATAAAATACTGTAACTCATAACTCATGTAATTATTTATGAACTTCATGTGTCACTGCTTTTCTGATTTCTTCCTCTAATTTACCTTTTGGTCTTAGTTGGAAGTTTTGTAAACGCTGCACCAGATCATTCCTTCTGATCCTTTCTAAAACCTTCTTGGTTAGCTGCAGAGCTCCATGATCCTGATGTTTCTGTACCATCAGATCCACTGTGTCCTGCCTTGCTGCTTTCTCCAGCTGAGCCACTGGGATGCCTTTAAAGCCCTCCAAGACGTCATCCAGCTCCAGGAACCATTTGAACTTCTTGAAGTCATCTTCTTTTAAGTTTTCAAGAATGTTCAAGAGCTCCTCTTTATGTTTCGACATTTTGGCCCCCTGCTGAAAATAATATGCATTTTAAATAAGAGGACGTGTTCAGTTCTCATCTCATGTCACTTTACCAGTATGACTTTTGTACATGTTCATCTTACATATTAATCATCTAATGCTTGAAACAACTTTTATTATTTTCATACTTTCAGTCTTTCACTACTGCAAAACTCTATTAGCAAACAACAAACTTTTGCAGCCATGTTCCAGGTGTGAGGCTTTTGGTGTCTGTATTTCATATCAAATGAGAATATTTCATTCTTATTGTTGTACTTTTGGTGGGCAGTATCATGTCTTTATGAAGTGCTCTGCTGGTATTACAACAAACTTTTATATTTTTACGTCACATACCTTTACAGGAGTTCATGAATGATCAGCTGGTAACGTTGGACACTGAGGGGAGCTGTTTGATCTGTGAAAACCTGAAAGGAAAATAATAATGATGAGATACTAAACTTCACCACTGACTTTCCTGGTGCTTAAACTGGGAGGTCAGAGGTCATCTGCTGATCATGAGCCAAAAGGCATACAGTGTCTTTCTCAAGGACAACTCAAAAGGAAAGATGCTTGTTAATGTAATGGTTTGAGGAACAGCTGAACCTCCTTTCACACCTACGATGAGGCAGAGGTGAGATTCATTAAGCGCAATAAGTGTTAGTTTCACAATAACGGCTCTAAAATTGTCCTTTTTTTTGCCTATTATTTTCTGCTGATCTGCGTCCATGTCATTTTACTGTGAAGTTTCTGTCTGCCAAAAAAGATGCCATTGCCTTTATTCTCACTGGAAAATATAATTTAACATAGTTTCAACATTAAAATGTGTTCTGACAACATTTCTAGTGAGAAATGTGCATTTTATTTTCATAATATTTGTTGAGTGAATGTGTATGTTAATTATTATGATGGTTGTTTCAGGTCATGTTTATCTAGAGCGCAGCAGTGTGTCATGTTACATCTGGGAGGACGCAGAAACCAGGAAAAGGAACAAGGAAACGTTTGAAGACGTCAACATTATGATTTTATAACCATGTTTTAGTGCGTGACACACAGATACATAAACCTCCCTCTATCAGTGGATTCATAGGCTACACACAGGCAGAGATAACATAATGGTTGATCAACGTCATTGTCAGTATTATTTGTAAGACCATAAAAAAACATAACAAAACTACAAACAGCTTGGAAAATGAGTATACTGACTATATATAGATTAGACTATAGATTGAATTCTCAGCAGATACTTAAAGTGTGATTTTATTCTAACATTACATTTATAACTCTCAGAGAATCACATCTGGACTTTGACTGTAGTTTAAAACCAACAAACAGACTTCACACTGTGACTTCTCTATTTTAATGATCCTGTGTGTCACGTTACATCTTTAACACAAATATCTGTACTTTCTACTCCTTGTATTGTCAAAACAGTAACTCGTTATGTTACTGTCAACCTCGGTGACATTATAAAGAAGTCAATTATAACAGCAGTCTGTGACAGTGAGTTTGTCAGCGAGGAGAAATTACAGTCTCCGCAAATTTCTACAATCTCCAGGAATCTAGAGCGCGCGCTAGAGAGTGACGGTGTGTGTGTGTGTGTTATCGATCATGCAGTTCGAGCACTAGAGAGAGAGTATGTGTTTGTGACTATCAATTATCAATGCAACGCGTGTGAGCAAACGTCCTGACTGCTGTGATTGCACCCCCCTCTCGGCATCTCGTGTGCCGAGAACTGTTTTCTTTATTAAAAGATTAACAGTAGCCTATTGTGTATTATTGACGGTAAAATTAAATTTTTACTTTTGTACATAAATACATTTCAGAGCCTGAAGTAAAGGAGTTGAATCAGTACTGAATCAGTTGAATCACATCAGCCACCTCTGATTTTCTGACAGTTTAATCAACTAAACAAAACAATTAATCTGAAAAATAATTAGATTGATGGATAATGTTAGTAATCATTATTTTCAGCACTCACCTGTCTCAGACTTGCTGCTTTCCTCCTTCTGCCCTGTCTGCTTTAAAATGAAGTGAAGACAGGACAGAAGACTTTATAATGTATCCCTACCTGTTTACTCCTCCCTCCTTCTTTACTGGAAATCACCTGTGTGTGTGAGTGTGTGTGTGTATGTGTGTGTGTTAAATCATTTAGCAGTGACTGTACAGTTTATTTCTGTCCTCATTTATCATCATAGTCCTCAGGTATCGTATGGTTAATCAGGGTCAATGACTCAATGATGATCCTAAAAAATATCACACTTGTTGGTTACGTGATGTCTCCAAATATGTTGTAAAGTGCTGCAGATAAGAACTGCTATGTTCAACCTACTTAGGTTGATGAATTCAAAGGTTCAGTGTCTTTATTTTCCCCCTACCAGCTCTCTCTCCCCTCAACCCCAACCGGTCCAGGAGCCTGGTTCTGTCTGAGGTTTCTTCTCGTAAAAGGGGAGTTTTTCCTTGCCACTGTCGCCAGGAGCTCTTTAAATTAAATTAAATTAAATTAAGAGTACAGTCTTGTGTAAAGTGCCTTGAGATGACTTGTATTGTGATTTGGCGCTATATAAATAAAGATTGATTGAAATTGAGACTCAGGACCTGGTTTTATTGAGCATCTCAAATAAAGTAAGAAAAATCTAAAGGCGACATTTACACTTTCAATATCAGGTTTAGGGGCAATTCCAGTAGAAATTTTGTGTGCTCATTATTATCAGTTTCCACGATATACTAACAGTTTATCAAAAATGACACTTTGATAATCTTATGACTTGAAAATAAACTAATCTTGTTCAGATAGTCTGGAAAGGATCCAAAAGCTGAATCACACATTCCTTCACGAGCACAGTTCTGTCAAAATCATCTGTGTTAAAAATGACAACTACAGAGAACTGTAGTATCATTCAGCTCACAATCCTTACATCTGACAGCTGTGGTCCAAGCTTTCCTTAGTCCAGGATCTTTGGGGAACATTTAACATAAACAAGACCATCTTAAAATGACTTCTGGCATGTAGCTGAATAGTTTTACTTCTAGTCACGTAGTGCTTGATCAATTATTCAGTACAGTCATGTTATCGTTAGGTTGCCCTCATCACGATGATGTCAGGTCATTTACTCATATAACAGTAAAATACAATAAAAATGTCACTTCCTTGTGTAAAGTTAGCCAGTGATGTCTGTCATGTATGTTTCTTCTGTTTGTAGTGAAATGCGACACGTCTGCGCCATTTTTCCTGCTCTGTGTGACTCTTGACTGTTGACTGCCCCAATTTCTACTTAAAAATGAAGAAAACGATTGTTTGGTTGTTGCTAATTTTCATTACAGCTCTAATCCTCATTTTGGGCTCTGAGAAACTGTGATTTGAAAAAGAAAAATGAATTTACAAATTAATTGGGAATATGATGATAGTAATCAATAGAGCGGAAATGATAATTCGAGAAGATTAGTTGATTGACAGAAAATAAATCGCCAACAATTTTAGTCATTTTTAAAGGGGAAAAATGATAAAATTCTCTGATTCCAGCTTCTCAAATGTGAATATGTTCTGGTGTCTTTTGTCCTCTATGACAGTAAACTGAATCTTTGTGTTATTTTGGACTGAATGAGACATTTGAGGACGTCAACTTGGACTTGGGGAAACAATGACTGTCAGCCTAATCGACTAATGAATCCAGAAAGTGATCAACAGATTAATGGATGATGAAAATAGTCGTCAGTCGCAGTCAATTTACAGCCTGATCATCGTGTCTCTTCTTCCTCACAAAGAAGCTCAACATCACAGGGAAAACAGTGAACCTGGACATTTGGGTAATATCATTCTGTTAGACATCTGCTTTACTGTATTGGCATTCATTATCTGTTCATATGACTGCAAACACTTGTATAAATACAATACAATTTGGCCCTGATATATCACCTCTATGATACTTGAAAAAAAATGAGATCATAGAAGAAAATTCATCCTGAAATCATTATTTTGTGCCAAAGACAACATTTTGACCAAAAACAAAACAAATTTAGATTTTAGAAAACAAATTAACAAGATATGAAACACTTTTAGGAGCACTGAGACAAATTTACAAGTGGTGAAATATTTTTACAAAAGACACAATCTACA
This sequence comes from Scomber scombrus, assembly GCF_963691925.1. NCBI lineage: Eukaryota > Metazoa > Chordata > Actinopteri > Scombriformes > Scombridae > Scomber > Scomber scombrus. The sequence goes on from NC_084991.1 coordinate 21,245,292, forward strand.
TAGAAAGAGAATGTACCAAATACTGGGAGTGATTGATGCTGTGAGCGGCCAATTCGTGTTGTTGTCTGTGAAGTTTATCGTGATGTTTTGTCCATTTTGTGTGGCTCATATGACTCATAATCTCACCAGAGCAAACGACAACATGAACAGGAAGCTCCCTGTTGACAGATAAAAGCATGGTTGACACATTTATGAACTGGCTCATAAAACTGAAAAATATTTTACTGTTTTGAGGATCAATCTTTGACCTGCTGCTGAGGACTTTGGGTAAATTTCCAGTTTCACAGACTGGTACTTTACAGTCAGTATAATTTGTTCTGATTATAAACATGAAAGAATAAATACTGCTCACTAAATAATTATCACTCCACCACCTCCCGTGACATCTAGGTGTATGAGAGTGAGTCAGAGGCAGGTGCAGGACGCAGGGATGTAGGTCAATGGGAATATTAAATGGGCAAAATTTCAGTCAAGGTGCCCTGTATGACCCATAAAGTCAGGAGGGTGTCATTTATTTGAATCATCTTATTCTATGCTCACTTTCAAACTCTCCAACAACGGACCCTCAAATTCATTCAGTCATTTAAATTGTGAAGGCATACAAAATTTAATTTCCTAATGACTGTCTTACCTGTATATTACTCCAATGATTAAATTAATCATTATTATTATGATTGATGATGATGAGATGTTAAGATCTGTTTAATTACTCATGTTGTATTATAGGACACATCATCAGTTGTGGGCCTCAGGGTCATCTGACGAAGGCCCTGTTGAATTTGATCCAGCCTCACAGTGTGTCCTGTCTGGGGCCGATAATAATGTGTGTCAGCCTGTGTATTGTCTTTGACTCCCTAGTTCAATCTGACCAATACTTACCGTGATGACCTGAATACTTTAATTTACTTTTACATCCACCCTAATATTTACCTCAGAATAGATACTAATACAACAACAACAACAACAACAACAACACAAAAAAAAACAACAATGTGCATTTCTGGGCTCTGGTCCAAACAATTTTCTCCACTTTTACTGTATTCTGTTCAGTTTGACTTCTTCAGATAACGGGCTAGTACAAACACCTATACCTCAGTGTCAGCATTATTTCATCTTTTACAACTTCTACTAATCAAGGCTTTCCTCCTAATACCTGAACAACTAAAACTGAGACTTAAACTAAATTAAAACTAAACTAAAACTACTTAATCACTTGCTAAACTAACTAAAACGGAACTAAAATAAAAAAGCAACTGTAAATGACTCTGAAAATGATCTGTTGATGGTAATTTCATGTGTGGCTTATTTTTCTTTTAGTTCCCCTATCCACTTCCTGTGCACGTTTGTGTTTTGGATCTTTTATTTTGAAGGCTTTTTGAGCAAAACAGGAAGTGGGTGCAACGGTTGTCTTGGAGACGAGTGCCTTGACAACGCAAAGGTTCCTGGTGTTAATGAAAGGTTATCAAGTTATTATTTATGATAAATGAGTGTTACATCTGTGATCAAGCGACCTAGCCGGAAAGGGAACAAGGTATTATTATTATATTATTATTTATTAGACTCATTTGTAAGTTGAGCTATCAGGAAATAAAACGTCCCTAAAAAGAGTTTATGTACGTCAAGTTCAAGGATGTTTTCTATCGATTTTTTTTTACCTCTGAAAGGAAAAAGATAAAGTCTAAAGTCACAAATCAGCTCCTGTTAGAGCTGCACAGAAATCAAACTGGTTGTAGTCCTGATAAAACGATCTGGTTGTTAAAGCAAAATGACGAAGGAAATAATTAAATTAAGCAACAACTAGAAGAAAAAACAAGATATAAAAAGAAAAATCACAACAGCCGCCTAATTTCTGCTCTACAAATTAAAGTTACAAACAAAGAAAAACTGGTTAAAATAATCTTTCTGCAGCACATGACGTCGTATTGAGTTTTGTATTTTCACTTCCAGTCAGACTCTGACATCTAGTGGACGGTCAGCTGTACTGCAGCCAGAGCCAGAAAGCAGTATTGGGCTTCTTGGCAACACTGTATTCACTGATGGTGAAATCTAACAGATCCACAGAAATCCAAAACTAACAACACAGATTCAATCAAATATGGCTCATTTATACACAAACAGACAAAATAAATAATGTAAAAATAGATGTTATAAATGAAGCTGAAGCTCGACACAGGATTAAAACACTTCAAATTCATTTATTTCCACAGATGTTTCTGCTGTTAAAATGTTTCCTTTTTTTTTAAGCAAGAACAAAGAAAAGAAGTATATAAAACATCTTAAAACCAATGTTACAGAGATAAGAAAATAAAGTATAACGATGATAAAATAAACAAATGACATAAAACCAACAAAAATACAAAATATACATTTTAATAAATCTGATGCTGCTTTTAAGAACGTTTTTTTAAAAGATATTTTTGAATTGCTCATCTTGCCAACCCTTATTTGTCACTGACCCTCATGTCATTGACTCTTGGACATTTTGGACCCACCGCCAGCACAGTCAGAAAAAATAGACATAAGATTCAAATTTAAGATGTACAGCATGTAAAACTAAAATAATTAGTGGATCAGTGAATATAAAATGAGTTTAAAAAAGTGATTTAGTTTGATTTCAGTTTGTAAATATCATCTTATAATGAATTTTAGCATCATAGTTTCATTACATAACCTTGGTAAGTTACCTGCTTATACACATAATGGATACACACATAATATACCAAATTAAAACTGTTTAATATTTCCAGCTGAGACTGTGAGAAAACTACAACACGTCATCATTATTTCTACTTTGCTGCTCTGACTGTGGTAAAACAGCGACGTCTCACTCTCTCCTAGCAGTAATCCTTCTCCTGCTGAAAGTCCCAGTCAGTTCTCTTCTGCTTCATTCATTAGTTTTAGTCCTCGTTAACTCTCAGTGAGATTCTGAGACGCTTGATGAATATGAGCCCAGGCTCACAGTCTGACTTATAACACCTGTTTTTATGTTTTCTGCATCAAACAGCTCATGTATAACAAATCTGTAAAATGCGGACTTCAGCTAAATCCAGAGATAACTGTTCAGTTTGTAGTCAGTTAAGAGACTTAAGTGAAGATGATAAAATCCAGATCCAGACTCCGGTTCAGATGGATCATCAGGATCCAGCTGATCCTCTCTCAACACTCCTGGATGTTCACTCACTCTGACAGAGATCATCACCAGCTGATGAGAGAAGAAGAAACAACAGGGGTCATAAATTAGTGTTCAGTGAAAATCGATTCATCAGCTGTCAGTCAGTGATGCAGCACATCCAGTATAAAGAGCAGCAGGGACCTCAGTCCTGTTCAGACCAGAAGTGGAACAGCTGTGAAGCGTAGCTTGCTTCCTTTCAGCTCTCATATTAACGTGTTGGAGTGAACACACTGAGCTCCAAACTCACACACCTGCACACACATTTACACAGAGGAAATAAAGTGCTGAGTCATGAACACATCATTACTGCAGAAACAGAGACATTCACTCATCAGTTTACTGATGGATTTACTGCTGATACATGTCAACTCGTATCAAAGTTTAAAGCTACAAAGTCTCTGTGGGATTTGAAGATGTTTCCTGCTGTTAAATCATCACATGACAATCAGTCAGAGCTCTCAGATAAACAGCTGCTGTGATTCCTTCCGCACAGGTTCTAGTCTGTGTAAAGACCACATGGTTACTAAACGTAATGATGCTTGTGTGAAATCAGAGCCAGTGATTTGCAGGCTGCAGTCAGACTGATCTTAGAGCTCTGACAAAGACGAACTGATCAATTGCTTAGTGTTGAAATGAGAGAACAAACACTTTGAGATCAGATTTGATGGTGTGACATTTTGATGAGGACCACTGTCTCTATACATCTTGTAAGGCTTTCAGCTGTAATCCAGCTTTATTTCCTGCAGACATCAACACAACAACAACCGTCGTCTTCACATCAACTCAAACACATGATCACAACAAGCTTCTGGCTCATCTGATTGGCTGACTGTTTTCTCTCTCTCTCTGTCTTTCTGTCCAATCCTGAAGCCTGTCACCATTCTCCTCTCACAGCTTCACTGAGAAAAGCAGCACTGAGAAGGTTGGATGTTCACCAGGAAATACTGGATCTTTGCTTTGATACTGACTGTGTTTAATATAAAACTGCTGAAACCAGCACAGACTGACTCCAACTCTCTACTGACCTCAGAGTCTCCAGTCTGCAGTCTGGACTTTCCTTGAGATCACACAGCAGCTTCACGTCTGAATCCTTCAGGTTGTTTCCACTCAGATTCAGCTTTGTCAGATGGGAGGAGGGGTTGGACTTCAGAGCTGAGGCCAAAGAAGCACAGCTGATCTCTGACAAACTACACCAGTCCAATCTGAATAAAGAATAAATGATGTAGATTAAAATCCATTTATAATCCAATCAAACATGTTCAACTGTGTGTGTGTGTGTGTGTGTGTTTGTGTGTGTGTGTGTGTGTGTGTGTGTGTGTGTGTGTGTGTGTGTGTGTGTGTGTGTGTGTGTGTGTGTGTGTGTGTATAAGAGTTATAGAGAAGAGTTATATTAAGTGATGATTTACTGATTGTATGTTTCATTATATCCCGTTTATTGATAGATGTAACATTGAGTGTATTTCAGGAAGTTATACAGGAGTGATGTCACTCATTATCATTATGATAGCTCACTTTCTCAGTGTAGCGGACCCCAGCCAGACAGTGGTTAAGCCTACTGATGCTTAAAGCTTTTTATTATTTATGTTCAGCTGTTAATTGACAGGCGACTTCTGTTGTCAAGGCAACGTCTCTAAGATGACAGTGCGTCCACTTCCTTTTTCGCTAAAACAGCCTGCAAACTAAAAGATCCACAACAAAAAAGTGAAATACAGTGTCAAAATAAAAGCTTAGAGGAAGTGGATGAAGGAACTAAGGGAAAAAATAAGGTTTTTAAATTATTATTAACAGACCATTATAAGTCATTTACACCCATATCAGTGCTAGAAATAACATACCTCTTCTATTATTAGCAAAACACAATTTTATCGCTATGAAAGACACTGTGATGTTCATTGACATCAGTTTTTATGTTTATTGAATGTTTAAAGCTTACAAGATAGCCTGCAGTTAAATTGTTTGCCATCTATGGTGAATTTAATGTAGGCTGTTTGTTATATTATTTACAGACCACGTCCACTCATCTATGATGTTAACTGTAACATCTACTGATGAAGAAATGTTATTAAATGTTCACTAAAATGAAGACCTCCAGTCTTTGTCCATATTGCTGCTTCAATCAGTGTTAATTATAAAGTGTAGAGCAGTTGCTACAGTGTGTGTGTGTGTGTGTGTGTGTGTGTGTGTTCTGAAGGATAAATATCACTGATCAAACATTATTCATTAAAACACATTAAAGAATATAATAAAGAAATATTTCTCCTTCATCAAGTAAACTGGATCAGTTTCAAACAGATATCAGTTGAGAGGATCTTCTGTGTACAGATGTGACTCTTGTTACAAAAAATCACTCAAGTCCTTTTCCAGTGTTTGCTGTGATGGTGGTGTTTATTGATCTCCCAGGATATCAGTGAGTGGACTGACACAGAGCGGGTCTGTGACAGTAGACTGACCCAGAGCAAATGAAATGGAAGCATTTTATACAGTAAGGTTAACACAGTAATCAGCTAGTGAAAAGAAACAAAAGGGCAGGAATGGAGGGATTTTGCATTCAGATAGGAACCAGGGCCATTTTAGTAAAGGGGGAAGGAGGTTCTCAAACAGTCAGATGTCAATGTTAACTGATAAGGGCCAAAACAGGAGGAGGTACTGTAGCAAACGGTAAAATCATCAGGAGCAAGACTGACCAAGGCTCTGTTCCCAGACGTCACTTGATTATCACGTCTCTGCTCAAATGTGTATTTTTTCTTCACTCTTTACCAAAAATTATAAACATTAATTGACTTTAACAACTAACAGTGGACATTTTCTACAGTTTCTTTAAGAATCATCTTTAAACTACACACTAAACTTTGTACAGTAAAAAATTAAATATCGAAAAAATATGAGGCTTTGACAGTCTGGTAGACTCACACTTGATTTGTCTGACTCAAAGTTTCAGAATATTTAGTACAATATTCCCTCTTTGAGTTTTGATCCCTCCACTGCAGCTCAGCCAGGAAACACTGAAGAAACTGATACTTACTAGATATGTGTAACTCAAACTGCTGAAGTCTCATATTAGTTTAAACTCTGAAAGTCATTTTTACACAAAACAAGACTGTGGATTTTAAATTCCTGGAAATATTTAAATTCTACAGATTTGTGCTCAGATAAATCCTGAAAATGTATGAACCAAACAGTTTAAACATTGATGAAGGATTTGAATTGAATATATAGAACAAAAAACTACCAAAGCTACAGTCAGTGAACTGACCTCAGAGTCTTCAGTCTACAGTTTGGACTCTCCAGTCCAGCAGACAGACGCTTCACTGATGAATCAGACAGGTAGTTGTTACTCAGGTCCAGATCTGTCAGATGAGGGTTGGACTTCAGAGCTGAGGCCAAAACTTCACAGTGAGTCTCTGAGAGTCCACAGCCAGAAAGTCTGTAATGACACATATATTACAACATATGTTATCATGAAAGAGGACACTTTATATTTACTTCATGTATTTGATGATAAAACAGTTTGACATTCATTATTTTGATCAACATTTAATCTTCACATCAGTGGTTCTACTAATGTTTTTAAAAAGTTTTTAATAATTTTTGGCACATTTTATTCCTTTAATGTAAAACAACAGTTGACACACAAACAGGAAAACAGGAGAGAGATCAGTGGACGCTGCAGTTATACTGGATGCATCTGAACCAGTAAGCTACCAGAACACTCCCAGTTCAGCTGATGGTCTCACTGTGCTTGAATGAAACAATAATTCTCATCACTCTCTCTCATACCTGCAGACTGTAATCTTTGTTTTCTTTTAATCTTGCAGATGAAGGAGAGAAAATGGAGTTACTTAGTCTGTCTGTGTGATCTGATCTCATGTCTGTCTCCACAAAGTTAACATGAGGACATCTTGATTAGAAAACCAGTTTTACTGTCCACTATTTTTAATGTGACTGCAGGATATTTTGACTCAGTTCAACTCAGTGAACAGTTACAGTTGAGAAAGATCATCTCTCTTTGCTACCTGCTGCTGTCAGCTTCACATCCATAAGCAGCTACATTTACTGACTGCTGACAAACACTAATTAATCTAATGACCTGACAATATTAGACCTGTACATAATTAAATATGAATGTAATTAAATATTTAGATGTGTATGACAGATGACTGCATGATGTTTAGTTGTTGACTTTCTTTTCTGAGAATCTGAAAAACTGATTCAGCACAAATACAATTAACAAACCAATAAGGTTGAATTATTTTCAACATGATGTCATCAGAAAGATGTTATCAGGGTATCAGCATTAAAAATATAACATTGAACTTTAATGTGTATAAGATCTCTTTAAACAGGCTGAATTGTGTCATTCTGCTCTCATATAATGATCAGACCTCTGTGCATTTCCTGCTACTACTCTTCTCTACACTGGGGATCAACTGATATCGTTTTTTCAGAGCCGATTCAAATACAGATTATTAATAAATCAAAGAGGCTGATAACGATACTTGCAGCCGATATTCAGTTGCTGTAAATGTTAAAATGTGCCAAAATGTACAGCAACACAAACCCATCACAAAGCTGCCTTTAAATGAACATTTGTTTAATGAATATTTCTTAATAACATGAAATATCTGATCAATACATTTACAAAAAGTGCACAATATAATTATCTTCCTAAACAAAAAAATGTGATGATGTGTTACAAACTGAACGGACAGCAGGCAGTAAACTTTGAAGATAGCACTGAACACTGATAGCTGTAGCCTACTAATTATTAATTGGATTGTTAAAGAGAAAATGCATCATAGTACAGGTAAGTGTGTTTATCTGTGTGTGTGTGTGTGTGTGTGTGTGTGTGTGTGTGTGTGTGTGTGTGTGTGTGTGTGTGTGTGTGTGTGCGCGTGTGCGTGTGTGTGTGTGTGTGTGTGTGTGTGTGTGTGTGTGTGTGTTTGTTTGTGCGTGTGTGTGTGTGTGTGTGTGTGTGTGTGTGTGTGTGTGTGTGTGTCATGATTTTGCTGAAGTGAAAAATATTCTGTCATCAAATGAACAGAAATCGATCACACTGCTGCTGAACTCAGTCAAGTCTGTAATTAGAGGATCAATATGAAATCAGACCTGTTCATTATTTATTACATGAGTTCTTCTTCCTGTATTTGGTAGTTTAGTAGGTGTGTGTAATGAAAACATGTTATTGGTGGCAGTAATCATTCCTCCTGTCCATACTGACTGTGAAGTGGTCTCTTCCTAACACAGCTACACTGTAGGAAATGACTTCAGAAGTTCAGATGAAGCTAATATGAGGCTTTGACAGTCTGGTAGACTCACACTTGATTTATCTGACTCAAAGTTTCAGAATATTTAGTACAATATTCCCTCTTTGAGTTTTGATCCCTCCACTGCAGCTCAGCCAGGAAACACTGAAGAAACTCAAAGATACTTACTAGATATGTGTAACTCAGACTGCTGAAGCCTCATATTAGTTTAAACTCTGGAAGTCATTTTTACACAAAACAAGACTGTGGATTTTAAATTCCTGAAAATATTTAAATTCTACAGATTTGTGCTCAGATAAATCCTGAAAATGTATGAACCAAACATGTTAAACATTGATGAAGGATTTGAATTTAATACATAGAACACAAAACTACCAAAGCTACAGTCAGTGAACTGACCTCAGAGTCTTCAGTCTACAGTTTGGACTCTCCAGTGCAGTAGACAGACGCTTCACTGCTGAATCAGACAGGTTGTTGTTACTCAGGTCCAGATCTGTCAGATGAGGGTTGGACTTCAGAGCTGAGGCCAAAGCTTCACAGTGAGTCTCTGAGAGTCTACAGTTAATAAGTCTGTAATGACACATATATTACAACATATGTTATCATGAAAGGAGACACTTTATATTTACTTCATGTATTTAATGATAAAGCAGTTTATGGAGTTACTTAGTCTGTCTGTGTGATCTGATCTCATGTCTGTCTCCACAAAGTTAACATGAGGACATCTTGATTAGAAAACCAGTTTTACTGTCCACTATTTTTAATGTGACTGCAGGATATTTTGACTCAGTTCAACTCAGTGAACAGTTACAGTTGAGAAAGATCATCTCTCTTTGCTACCTGCTGCTGTCAGCTTCACATCCATAAGCAGCTACATTTACTGACTGCTGACAAACACTAATTAATCTAATGACCTGACAATATTAGACCTGTACATAATTAAATATGAATGTAATTAAATATTTAGATGTGTATGACAGATGACTGCATGATGTTTAGCTGTTGACTTTCTTTTCTGAGAATCTGAAAAACTGATTCAGCACAAATACAATTAACAAACCAATAAGGTTGAATTATTTTCAACATGATGTCATCAGAAAGATGTTATCAGAGTATAATCATTAAAAATATAACATTGAACTTTAATGTGTATAAGATCTCTTTAAACAGGCTGAATTGTGTCATTCTGCTCTCATATAATGATCAGACCTCTGTGCATTTCCTGCTACTACTCTTCTCTACACTGGGGATCAACTGATATCGTTTTTTAGAGCCGATTCAAATACAGATTATTAATAAATCAAAGAGGCAGATAACCGATACTTGCAGCCGATATTCAGTTGCTGTAAATGTTAAAATGTGCCAAAATGTACAGCAACACAAACCCAACACAAAGCTGCCTTTAAATGAACATATATTTAATGAATGTTTCTTTATAACATGAAATATCTGAACAATACATTTACAAAAAGTGCACAATATAATTATCTTCCAAAACAAAAAATGTGATGATGTGTTACAAACTGAACGGACAGCAGGCAGTAAACTTTGAAGATAGCACTGAACACTGATAGCTGTAGCCTACTAATTATTAATTGGATTGTTAAAGAACAAATGCATCATAGTACAGGTAAGTGTGTTTATCTCTGTGTGTGTGTGTGTGTGTGTGTGTGTGTGTGTGTGTGTGTGTGTGTGTGTGTGTGTGTGTGTGTGTGTGTGTGTGTGTGTGTGTGTGTGTGTGTGTGTGTGTCATGTTTTTGCTGAAGTGAAAAGAATTCTGTCATCAAATGAACAGAAATCGATCACACTGCTGCTGAACTCAGTCAAGTCTGTAATTAGAGGATCAATATGAAATCAGACCTGTTCATTATTTATTACATGAGTTCTTCTTCCTGTATTTGGTAGTTTAGTAGGTGTGTGTAATTAAAACATGTTATTGGTGGCAGTAATCATTCCTCCTGTCCATACTGACTGTGAAGTGGTCTCTTCCTAACACAGCTACACTGTAGGAAATGACTTCAGAAGTTCAGATGAAGCTAATATGAGGCTTTGACAGTCTGGTAGACTCACACTTGATTTGTCTGACTCAAAGTTTCAGAATATTTAGTACAATATTCCCTCTTTGAGTTTTGATCCCTCCACTGCAGCTCAGCCAGGAAACACTGAAGAAACTCAAAGATACTTACTAGATATGTGTAACTCAGACTGCTGAAGCCTCATATTAGTTTAAACTCTGGAAGTCATTTTTACACAGAACAAGACTGTGGATTTTAAATTCCTGAAAATATTTAAATTCTACAGATTTGTGCTCAGATAAATCCTGAAAATGTATGAACCAAACATTTTAAACTTTGGTGAAGGATTTGAATTTAATATATAGAAAAACAAACTACTAAAGTTACAGTCAGTGAACTGACCTCAGAGTCTTCAGTCTACAGTTTGGACTCTCCAGTCCAGCAGACAGACGCTTCACTGATGAATCAGACAGGTTGTTCCAGCTCAGGTCCAGTTCTGTCAGATGAGGGTTGGACTTCAGAGCTGAGGCCAAAGCTTCACAGTGAGTCTCTGAGAGTCCACAGAAAGGAAGTCTGTAATGACACATATATTACAACATATGTTATCATGAAAGAGGACACTTTATATTTACTTCATGTATTTGATGATAAAACAGTTTAACATTCATTATTTTGATCAACATTTAATCTTCACATCAGTGGTTCTACTAATGTTTTTAAAGAGTTTTAATCATTTTTGGCACATTTTATTCCTTTAATGTAAAACAACAGTTGACACACAAACAGGAAAACAGGAGAGAGATCAGTGGATGCTGCAGTTATACTGGATGCATCTGAACCAGTAAGCTACCAGAACACTCCCAGTTCAGCTGATGGTCTCACTGTGCTTGAATGAAACAATAATTCTCATCACTCTCTCTCATACCTGCAGACTGTAATCTTTGTTTTCTTTTAATCTTGCAGATGAAGGAGAGAAAATGGAGTTACTTAGTCTGTCTGTGTGATCTGATCTCATGTCTGTCTCCACAAAGTTAACATGAGGACATCTTGATTAGAAAACCAGTTTTACTGTCCACTATGTTTAATGTGACTGCAGGATATTTAGACTCAGTTCAGCTCAGTGAACAGTTACAGTTGAGAAAGATCATCTCTCTTTGCTACCTGCTGCTGTCAGCTTCACATCCATAAGCAGCTACATTTACTGACTGCTGACAAACACTAATTAATCTAATGACCTGACAATATTAGACCTGTACATAATTAAATATGAATGTAATTAAATATTTAGATGTGTATGACAGATGACTGCATGATGTTTAGTTGTTGACTTTCTTTTCTGAGAATCTGAAAAACTGATTCAGCACAAATACAATTAACAAACCAATAAGGTTGAATTATTTTCAACATGATGTCATCAGAAAGATGTTATCAGGGTTTCAGCATTAAAAATATAACATTGAACTTTAATGTGTATAAGATCTCTTTAAACAGGCTGAATTGTGTCATTCTGCTCTCATATAATGATCAGTCCTCTGTGCATTTCCTGCTACTACTCTTCTCTACACTGGGGATCAACTGACATCGTTTTTTCAGAGCTGATTCAAATAGAGATTATTAATAAATCAAAGAGGCTGATAACGATACTTGCAGCTGATATTCAGTTGCTGTAAATGTTAAAATGTGCCAAAATGTACAGCAACACAAACCCCAACACAAAGCTGCCTTTAAATGAACATATATTTAATGAATATTTCTTTATAACATGAAATATCTGAACAATACATTTACAAAAAGTGCACAATATAATTATCTTCCAAAACATAAAAATGTGATGATGTGTTACAAACTGAACGGACAGCAGGCAGTAAACTTTGAAGATAGCACTGAACACTGATAGCTGTAGCCTACTAATTATTAATTGGATTGTTAAAGAGAAAATGCATCATAGTACAGGTAAGTGTGTTTATCTCTGTGTGTGTGTGTGTGTGTGTGTGTGTGTGTGTGTGTGTGTGTGTGTGTGTGTGTGTGTGTGTGTGTGTGTGTGTCATGTTTTTGCTGAAGTGAAAAGAATTCTGTCATCAAATGAACAGAAATCGATCACACTGCTGCTGAACTCAGTCAAGTCTGTAATTAGAGGATCAATATGAAATCAGACCTGTTCATTATTTATTACATGAGTTCTTCTTCCTGTATTTGGTAGTTTAGTAGGTGTGTGTAATTAAAACATGTTATTGGTGGCAGTAATCATTCCTCCTGTCCATACTGACAGTGAAGTGGTCTCTTCCTAACACAGCTACACTGTAGGAAATGACTTCAGAAGCTCAGATGAAGCTAATATGAGGCTTTGACAGTCTGGTAGACTCACACTTGATTTGTCTGACTCAAAGTTTCAGAATATTTAGTACAATATTCCCTCTTTGAGTTTTGATCCCTCCACTGCAGCTCAGCCAGGAAACACTGAAGAAACTCAAAGATACTTACTAGATATGTGTAACTCAGACTGCTGAAGCCTCATATTAGTTTAAACTCTGAAAGTCATTTTAACACAGAACAAGACTGTGGATTTTAAATTCCTGAAAATATTTAAATTCTACAGATTTGTGCTCAGATAAATCCTGAAAATGTATGAACCAAACATTTTAAACTTTGGTGAAGGATTTGAATTGAATATATAGAAAAAAACTACTAAAGCTACAGTCAGTGAACTGACCTCAGAGTCTTCAGTCTACAGTTTGGACTCTCCAGTCCAGCAGACAGACGCTTCACTGATGAATCAGAAAGGATGTTGTCACTCAGGTCCAGATGTGTCAGATGAGGGTTGGACTTCAGAGCTGAGGCCAAAACTTCACAGTGAGTCTCTGAGAGTCCACAGTCAGAAAGTCTGTAATGACACATATATTACAACATATGTTATCATGAAAGAGGACACTTTATATTTACTTCATGTATTTGATGATAAAACAGTTTAACATTCATTATTTTGATTAACATTTAATCTTCACATCAGTGGTTCTACTAATGTTTTTAAAGAGTTTTAATCATTTTTGGCACATTTTATTCCTTTAATGTAAAACAACAGTTTGACACACAAACAGGAAAACAGGAGAGAGATCAGTGGACGCTGCAGTTATACTGGATGCATCTGAACCAGTAAGCTACCAGAACACTCCCAGTTCAGCTGATGGTCTCACTGTGCTTGAATGAAACAATAATTCTCATCACTCTCTCTCATACCTGCAGACTGTAATCTTTGTTTTCTTTTAATCTTGCAGATGAAGGAGAGAAAATGGAGTTACTTAGTCTGTCTGTGATCTGATCTCATGTCTGTCTCCACAAAGTTAACATGAGGACATCTTGATTAGAAAACCAGTTTTACTGTCCACTATTTTTAATGTGACTGCAGGATATTTTGACTCAGTTCAACTCAGTGAACAGTTACAGTTGAGAAAGATCATCTCTCTTTGCTACCTGCTGCTGTCAGCTTCACATCCATAAGCAGCTACATTTACTGACTGCTGACAAACACTAATTAATCTAATGACCTGACAATATTAGACCTGTACATAATTAAATATGAATGTAATTAAATATTTAGATGTGTATGACAGATGACTGCATGATGTTTAGTTGTTGACTTTCTTTTCTGAGAATCTGAAAAACTGATTCAGCACAAATACAATTAACAAACCAATAAGGTTGAATTATTTTCAATATGATGTCATCAGAAAGATGTTATCAGGGTATCAGCATTAAAAATATAACATTGAACTTTAATGTGTATAAGATCTCTTTAAACAGGCTGAATTGTGTCATTCTGCTCTCATATAATGATCAGACCTCTGTGCATTTCCTGCTACTACTCTTCTCTACACTGGGGATCAACTGACATCGTTTTTTCAGGGCTGATTCAAATACAGATTATTAATAAATCAAAGAGGCTGATAACCGATACTTGCAGCCAATATTCAGTTGCTGTAAATGTTAAAATGTGCCAAAATGTACAGCAACACAAACCCCAACACAAAGCTGCCTTTAAATGAACATATATTTAATGAATGTTTCTTAATAACATGAAATATCTGATCAATACATTTACAAAAAGTGCACAATATAATTATCTTCCAAAACAAAAAAATGTGATGATGTGTTACAAACTGAACGGACAGCAGGCAGTAAACTTTGAAGATAGCACTGAACACTGATAGCTGTAGCCTACTAATTATTAAAATGACATGGGATTGTCAAAGAGCAAATGCATCCTAGTGTGTGTTTGTGTGTGTTTGTCTTTGTGTGTCTACGTATGTGTGCATTTCTCTGTGTGTGTGTTACTAAAATCTTGCGTTACAGCATTGAGTTGAGTTGAGTTTAACTATGACAGGCTTTTTTTACCAACTAATGTTACAGAGTGAATTTTAACTTCTTAATTTGGAAAAATACTCCATAATATGAAAAATGAAAAATATCTAAGCCAATTATTGGTTTAATCGACCCCTACTCTACACCAACAAGAGAGAAAACAGTGGAGAGTTTCTTTCTGTGACCAACAGAATATCAGACAGACTTAAAAACAAGACGATGTAACACAACTTTCCTCTTTAAAATAAAAAGATGGATCCATGAGAAATAAAAGGCATCATTGCTCAGTTCAACACACTCAGGGGTTTTGTCTTGTATGACCAGTAGTTTACGGAGGCTAATGTTAGAAAACGTTAGATATTGTTGTATAAATGAAGCAACGCGTTAGTTCATGCAGGACATGGAAGTCATAAGCCCCAGCTGTAATCAGCTGACACCCACTGATTGAATCATCATACCTTATCAGTCACACACCAATCACAGCCATTCAGAACCTGCTCCTATAATAATAATAACTTTACTGAATTCACTGATAGCTGTAAAATATTGATTTATGTTGTGATAAAATGCTGCTGTAATAAAACCTCAACCACAGCCTCTAAAGTCCTTAATTTGTTTCATCAGGTTTGAATGATGCTTCCATCACCCAAAGGAAGATAAATAGAAGAAAAACCTATAAATTAGAAGTAAATAGAATAACTGTGTTCATTAATTTAACAGCTATAAACACAACCAACTGAAAAATCAACATTATTACACATCAGTGACTAAATATAACTGACGTGATTTTTTCAGATATAAACAGTAGAGTACTATTTTAACGTGGCGTACAGTATGTATTTGGATACATTTTAAATAATTTCTCCACTCCCCTAAACTCTTTCCGTCGGGGTTTACTTACGGGCCAGATGTAGGCTATGAATCTGAATTAATTTAGGTATTGCCCATCTCCAAAAGGCTACCTTAAAATCCACCAGAATGCAGGAAGTCATATCTAACTAAACCAACATTTTCCGGGGGGAGGACCCCCAGACCCGCCACCAGTGTTTTTGTTTACCACATACTGGGGTGGAGGGAGGGTCGGGGGTCCGTACCTTGAAAGAAATCCTAGAGGAAACACTGTTTAATAATAATAATAATATTTTAATCTATTTATATTTGAAGAACTAAACTACACTGATTTATAATGTTAATCACATCTGAAATCTAGAAATAAATAGAATAACTGTTCATTAACTTAACAGCAATAAACAACCAACTAAAAAAATATATTTACACTCAAAACAGACCACTATTTTAACATAAATAATAATTATTTTATATTATTTATATTTGAAGAACTAAACTACTACTCTACACTGATTTATAATGTTAATCACATCTGGACTTACTGAGCCTCTCTGCAGTTCCTCACAGCTGGGATCAGTCTCCATCGTCCCTCCTGTGATGTGTTGTACTTCTCCAGGTCCAACTCATCCAGAACCTCCTCTGACATCTGCAGCATGTAGGCCAGAGCTGAGCACTGGATATCAGAGAGTCTCTTCTCTGATCTGTTCTCTGACTTCAGGAACTCTTGGATCTCCTGATGTACTGAGCGGTCGTTCATCTCTATCAGACAGTGGAAGATGTTGATGCTTCTGTCAGGAGAGATATCCTTACTGTTCATCTCCTTCAGGTTGTTGATGACTCTCTGGATGGTTTCTGGACTGTTCTCTGTCCACCCCAGCAGGTCTCCTAAGAGACTCTGGTTGGACTTCAGAGAGAGGCCATGAAGGAAGCGGACAAACAGATCCAGGTGGCCATTTTTATTTTGGAGAGATTTCTCCATGGCTCTCTTCAGAAAGTCATCCAGAGATGGAGATGATGATGATGATGATGCTTCTTCTTCTTCTTCTTCTTCTTCTTCTTCTTCTTCTTCTTCTTCTTCTTCTTCTTCTTCTTCTTCTTCTTCTTCTTCTTCTTCTTCTTCTCCCAGAAAGTCCTCCAGTACCTCTGTCTTCCTGTTGGTGTAACAGTGGTAGATGTAGACTGCAGCCAGAAACTCCTGAACACTCAGATGAACAAAGCTGTAGACTGTTTCCTCAAAGATCACACCCTCTGCTTTGAAGATCTCTGTAAAGAATCCTGACGACACTGCGGCCTCTTTGACATCAAGACCACACAGCTCCAGGTCTTCTTGGTAGAACATGATGTTTCCTTTCTCCAGATGTTCAAACGCCAGCCTCCCCAGCTTCAGAAGAAACTCATTGTCAGCCCCCTTCTGTGTTTTGGTCTCAGGTCCCTCATCATATTTGTTCTTCTTCCTCTTTGTCTGAACCACCAGGAAGTGTGAGTACAGGTCAGTCATGGTCTCGGGCAGCTCTCCTCTCTGGTCTGTATTTAACGTGCTCTCCACAACTCTAGCAATGATCCAGCAGAAGACTGGGATGGTACACATGATGTGGAGGCTCCTGGATGTCTTGATGTGTGAGATGATTTTGCTGGACTGCTCAACACTGAATCTCTTCTTGAAGTACTCCTCCTTCTGTGCGTCAGTGAAGCCTCGTACTTCTGTTAACCTGTCAACACAATCCTGATCTAGGATCTGATTGGTTGCTGCAGGTCTGGAAGTGATCCAGATGAGAGCAAAGGGAAGCAGATTCCCTGTGATGAGGTTTGTCAGCAGTACACTGACTGATGACTTCTGTGTGACATCTGACATGACCTCATTGTTCTCGAAATCCAGTGAAAGTCTGCTTTCATCCAGGCCGTCAAAGATGAACAAAACTTTAAAGTCTTCAGAATCGAGCATCTCTGCTATGACGTTCTCTAATGTTGGATAAAAACGACGGATCAGTGTGAGCAGACTGTGCGGCTCTTTTTTGACCACGTTCAGCTCCTTGAACGAAAGTGGAATCAGCAGACTGATATCTTGGTTTTCGGAGCCCTCTAACCAGTCCAGAATGAACTTCTGCACTGAGAAGGTTTTTCCAACGCCAGCGACGCCGCTCATCAGAACAACTTTGATGATGTGTTCCTCTTGGTCAGGTAAGACTTTAAAGATGTCGTGACACTTGATTGGAGTGTCATGGAGGGTGTTTGTCTTCGAAGCTGTTTCAAGCTGCTTCTCTTCGTGTTGGATATTATCCTCTCTACTCTTTCCCTCTGTGATGTAGACCTCAGTGAAAATCTTTTTGAGGAGGGTTTTTCTTCCTGCTTTATCAGTTCCGTCAGTGGCTTTCTGAAATTTCTTCTTCAGAATGAAATAATATGTACCTAAAACCTTCTGCCGTCCACTACCTGCTGAAAGAGGAGAACAATATATTTAGATAAAGATTTTAACAACTAGGCAAATATATGGATCAAAGTAGTTCCATAACAGGGATTGTTATGTTCATTGGAGTGTTACCTATGTCCTTATATTAGTTATACTCAAGAATAAAGCTAAGTAATTTATTTTGCAATACATATGAAGGTCATTCAGTACATAAGTGTTATTTAAACATTTTCTGTCCATTTCTCATGATCACATGGTTATATATTTTATTCTGAATACCACATATGTGCAAATTTCCCTGTTCTGTTTCACTGTCAGTTTGTTAATCAAACAGACCCAAAGACTGCTACGTTCCCCTACTAAGCGCAAGCTCAGCCGGAGTTCATAATAATGGCGGAGTGAGTGGACGCTAAAGGGTCAGATACCTTACTAAGTTGTGCGTAAATGCAACAGTAAGTGTTTAGTTATGCATCATTATGAGTTGTTGATAATTGCATTAATACATGCTGGTAGGGAATAGCCTATATGTACATAGTTGGTCATAGTTTTCATACTACTGTTGATGGCTGTACACAATATGTGCTGTCGATCTTTGGTTGCGGTCGAGAGACCTCTTGTGGATATTTGGAACATTACTTCAACATGGTGAAGCAGCTTTTAGCTGTATGCTGCACACAACTGGAACAAACTACCAGCAGAACTGAAATCAGCCCCAACTGTGAATATTTTTAAATCCAGGTTAAAAACACTTCTCTTCTCCTGTGCTTATGATTGAGCTCTTTCAAAGCACTTTAAATTTTAATCTTTCATTTGCTTTTAATGATTTTAAAGCAAATCATTATTTTATGCTGCAATCTTATTTTTAATGCTCTATTATAGTATTTTATTTCTCTCTCTTTCTATGTTTCTGTACTTTGTTTTTATTATTAGTGTGTGTGTGTGTGTGTGTGTGTGTGTGTGTGTGTGTGTGTGTGTGGGGGGGGGGGGGGGGGGGTATGTATGTGTTTACTATGATTGGGTTTTATTTTTATTTCTCAAATTCAATGTTTTTTTCAATTTTTTCTGTTAAATGTTTGTTTTATGTAAAGCACATTGAGTTGCCACTGTGTATGAAATGCTCTATATAAATAAAACTGCCTTGCCTTGCCTTACTTGTACTACCGTGAAACTGACTGTTTACAGAAGCAGTGCTATTATTGTCATTATTTCTTTGTTTATTCAGACCATTACAACTAATTATTCATAATCTGTTGTTGTTTAATTAATAACATAATTGGCTGCTCTACTACTACAACTCTACATATGGTGATTTTGCCAAAATATAACGTTAAACGACTCCAAAATGCACCGAGCCGAGAGAGAAAGAGGGAGAGTGAGAAAGAGAGATAGTGTCACTTCATAATTATGCTTATTTAAC
The DNA here is from genome assembly GCF_963691925.1 of Scomber scombrus. NCBI lineage: Eukaryota > Metazoa > Chordata > Actinopteri > Scombriformes > Scombridae > Scomber > Scomber scombrus. The sequence goes on from NC_084991.1 coordinate 21,264,772, forward strand.
TAGATTGATCTTGACCATCCCTAATCAAGATGGCCCAAAATATTGATTAAATGTGATTCCTTTAGCAACAACAATAATGATCCTATGAGCAATTATCAGCAGCAGTGCTAGCGCCATATTTTAAAATGATCCAATATTATATAATATCCAATGTTAATACAATAAATAAATATGAATTACATGATTCAATGTTATAATCTAGTGAAAACATGGGCTCTAATTGTTACTGTCATTCAACATAATGAATAAAAATGTGGTATAACATAATGACATAATCGTTATACTGAAGGATGGATCTCATACATAAACATATTCATCAGGCAGTTCCTTGGCCACCTACGTAAAGTTATGACCTTAACCTATAAACATTATCATGAATTATCATATTTTAAAGAATAATATGTATAAAGTATGTTTTCTGTGTTGTACTGAAGGACACATTTTTGTTCCAAGGGTTACCTGCACGTGAAAAAGTGATACTATCAAATATAAGAGAGATTAAGTAACCTCACCACATGGCAGAGGGTCCTTAAAGTCCTCATACTGTCACATGATCAGCATGATGTTATATGCTTTAAAATGGCTTTTTACAATTACTATACTGAATGACATTGATGATGCACACATGTCACATTATCATGTTGTTAAATATGTTTAAAGTCTGTGTAAAGTCAATTCATTGATTTACTACTAAACATATTATACATGTTGGAAAATGGTTACAGAAAACATGTGAAAAGGCTGATATAACTATTCAGTACTGAACTGTGGAGATAGAGCCTTAAACTGTTCTCATCCTCTCATTTTCCCAGATTTTCTGAGCCTGCAAAAAAGGGCTACAAACATGGTCCCCCCCCTACTATATAAGACCGAGAGTCCGCTCTCCTCGTGGTTAACCTGCCTAGTGGCCAGTTATCAGTGTTTCCCTTATGTACATTCAGCGGCGCACTGCTATTAGTATTTTTTCAAAATAATAATGAAAAGAAATTCCCACAGACCTCCTTCAGTTATGTAAAGTGACATGTTATTCAACATATGTTGCTCACCTCTTTGTTTAGTTGGAAGTTGGGCTGGTTCATTATCATGGTGGGACAGGACTGTTGAGCCTGGAGATGCATCTGTTGGTCCTGGTACCAGGATCAAGAACAACTCAGTTAAAATGAATAGTTTGATAAACGTTTTCCTGCATTGATTAAATGTCAGAGAAAAGAGGAGTGAAATTAAACAGCCTGATTTGTTTTTTATAATATTAGATGTATTTATAATATAGATGTATTTTGTAATATTAGCAGTAACAAACTGACAGCTAAAAAGTGTCAAGCCTGGTTTGGAGACAGGACTGAACCATTTAAAGTCAATAAAAGGGGGTGTTTGGGCTATACAGAGACTTTGGATGGTTCATTTTTGGCAGAAAAAAGAAGAGAAAGACTTGCACATAAATAAAATAAATTAAAAAATAACAAAAATAGATAATATATTTTTTGTGATGTTTAATTTCATGATGTCAGTATTCAATGTATTTATATCCTGAGTACTTTTATCACAGTATTTATGAGGTGTGTATTAATGTTGAATTATTTGGTACTGTACAACAGCAGCTTTCTGTGTCCAAGTCAAATATATTTATATATCTTATTTGAAGCCAAATGTGAAGTACTTCAGATGAATCCAGGAGGCTGTAAAAAGTTAAATGATCTCTTCTGAGTCTGAGGTTTCCTCACTGAGGGGCTTCAAGTATCTTGTGGTCTTACTTATCAGTCAGTGTAAAATAGAGAGAGAGAGACTAACAGATGACTGGTTGCAGCGAGCAACAAGGATGCGACAATTTAAAAAAGGAGGGGGGTTTCTGTTTTTTCATAGTGTGAGCCAGTTAACTTAATTTATTTTATCTTTGAATCATTAAAAAATTATCTTTATCCTGCTACTTCTTCTTCTGATGAAGCTGGTTTACCATAAAAAAGACAAATCAGTTTCTAACATGATTTTTGTTAACACATTATTATTAATGGAATACTGTAACTCATAACTTATGTAATAATTTATAGACTTCATGTGTCGCTGCTTTTCAGATTCCTTTCTCTAACTTACCTTTTGGTTCAGGTTGGAAGTTTTGTGAACTCTGCACCAGATCATTCCTGCCGATCTTTTCTAAAACCTTCTTGGTTAGCTGCAGAGCTCCATGATCCTGATGTTTCTGTACCATCAGATCCACTGTATCTCGCCTTTCTGCTTTCTCCAGCCGAGCCACTGGGATGCCTTTAAAGCCCTCCAAGATGTTATCATGCTTCAGGATCCACTGGAAATTCTTAAACTCATCCTCTGTTAATTTTTCTAGAATTTCAAAAAGCTCAAGTGTTGCCATTTCGGCCTCCGGCTGAAAATAAGAGAAACATGTATTCAGTTCTCATCTCATGTCACTTTACCAGTATGACTTTTATACATGTGCATGTTACATATAAATCAACTACTGCTTGAGCAACTTTTGTTATGTTCATAGTTTCAGTCTTTCACCACTGCAAAACTCATGACGAGCTAAACATTATCACATGAATTCATCATCTGTCAGGAAGCAAATACACTTTTTGAAGCCACGTTCCAATTGTGAGGCTTTTGGAGTCTTTATCTCATATATATATATCAGTATATTTAGTTCTATATATACTGTATATAGTTTTTATGAAGTGATGCCCTCTGCTGGTATTACAGCACATTTAAGGATAAACTTTGATATTTTTACCTCACATACCTTTACAGGAGTTCATGAATGATCAGCTGACACTGAGGGGAGCTGTTTGGTCTGCAAAAACCTGAAAGGAAAATAATAATGATGAGATGCCACACTTCAGGTCATCTGTTGATCATGAGCCAACAGACAAACAGTTACTTTTTCGGGGACAACTCAAAAGGAAAGATGCTTGTTAACGTTAGTATTTGAGGAACCACTGAACCTCCTGTGTCACCTGCTAGTGCTGCTACAGTTGTTGGTGATAAAAACTCATCCTGTTTCCTCTGGTTGAGTTGATGCCTAAACCTACAAGGTAAGTTTATTTATACAGCAAATTTAATACATAAAGGCAGTTTAACGTTCGTGTTGTCCTCCCGGGTTAAATTGACCCCGTCTGTTTTGACTGTTAGGGGCCTAAATTTCCTGTAAAATCAAACTCAAACGCTGGCACAGATTAGACAATGGCGGGCCGCCACAGTCTATTAATGAGAAACACTGCTGAATTATAAATATATAGACCCACATTGTGTATGTGTTCTCTTTGTAACTGGTTGAACTGTATAATGCTGCTCCTAGACCCAGTTCATTAGTAACAGGAGAGAAACTCTGTATCAGTAATCAAGTAAAGCCACAGCCTGCTCTACACAGCTAGAAACCAGCAGCTTATGTGGAAACATTTCTGACACTTCTCCAGAGTGACTTTTTACTGAGAACTGTTTAAACTCACACAATAGTTCAGCTGTTTGACCTCAGCTCGCTTTCTTCTTCCTGTTGAATTTCTCCCTTAAAAAGCTTATGTGCATCTTTCACAAACTACAACTTTTCTTCTTTCAGTTTTGAGTAGCACCCCTTGCTTAGTTCCCACATTCAGTTACAGTCTACGTGAGCAAAGGCACGAAGCATCAAACCTCCAAAAAGACGAACATGTAGAAAACAAAATATAATTCTCATGTACGGTAGGAAATGTGCTTCCTTCTGCTTCATTACCATAACCTTCAACTTGGTTATTACTACAATTATAGAAGCACAAAGTTAGAAAGTTAATATAATTTTTTAGGCCTATATTTCATCACTGATAGGTCAAAAGCTTAAAACCACACGACTGATGCTGATAATGTGCAGAGAAAGATCTGACTTCACTTTGCAGAGTGAAACTTTCTCATGAGTATATTTGCAAGTGTTAACCACACATGGAGAAATGTTTAGTACATGTTGTACTTCCTGTCTCTGTCACCTTATTATTATTGTTAGGGGCCTAAACTTCCTGTAAAATCAAACTCAAACTTTATTTTCATTATGATTCTTGTCTGAAAGGCGATGGTAGAACATGCAGGAAGTTAACAGATCCACAGACTGAGGCTGGATGTACATTATGCCATCATTTGTTGGAATATAGAACAGATTTAACTGTAAGCAACAATCAAAGCTAACAAACATATCATTATGTGTAAATTATGAATAGTTAAATGCCCTGAACTCTAAAAGCTTCTCTCTTATAAGGACTGTATGAGTAAAAAACAGAAGTACAGAAATAATAACTAATTAATAAAGTAAAATAATCCAAACTGTTCTAAACTTTGTCAGAAAATTGTGTTCATGTGAAACCACATCAATTATAACTGAGAAACTTGGTTGTTCATGTCTTTAAAGACCACTTTAATTTGTATCTCCTCTAACATAATGCTACCAAGATGATCTGTGTTCCAAATTGTGTTTATCCAATCCAACTTTGTTTGATAAGCATTTTAAAACAACCAAAGTGCTGTACAGAAGAACAAATAAGACATCATAAATAAAAGACATAACAGCTCACATGAGGCCCAAAATTACATATAAACTACAATAATAATAATAACTAGAAAATTCCAGGGAAATTTTGAGTGCCACGGGACTGCTGCCGGAACGAGTACACGATTTATTTCCAGTGTTCAAAAGTCACCCTGATCATATTCTGGTTTCGAGTATTAAGTACATCTTACTAGTCAGTATCAAGTGTAATGTACTTTATTCTCAACTTAACATCCCTGAAAATATTAAGTAAATGTTAATCATATTTAAGCATAAATAATACTTATTTAAACTAATTAATTAAAGTCTACTTCATTTTTTTCACAGACAGGAACATCACTGTTATGAAATTAATAAGTAAATCTTATCATTAAGAGAGTAGATTTTATTATAATTTTTTATGACTGGAATTCTTCTTGGAAATTGACTGGAAATATTCCAGTATTTCAATTCCAATATTCCAGTTAATCATATTTAAGCATAAATAATATTTATTTAAACTAATTAAAGTCCCTGTGAAGTAAGAATAAATATGTGTTCTGAGTTTGACATGCCACAGAAGAGTGTGTTGTTAACCACCCTGCCAAATGTGAATGATTAAATAGATGGCTAAATATGTGAAATTAGGCTTCAAAGTTGTGTAAAAATCCGCCTCTGTCTCTGTGGGCGTTCCCGCCAAAATCGCTGAAGCCCCGCCCCCTAACCAGTGTCACCTGTCAATCAAAGTCACCACCTCTGTGGGCGTTCCCGCCGAGTTCGCTGAAGCCCCGCCCCCTACAACGTGTCACCTGTCAGTCAAAGTCACCACCTCTACCCTAAACATGGATGCTATTGCTGAGAGCCAGCTTGGTTAACTGACAAAATAGACAGACAGGAATCAGCCAATCACAGAAAAGTAGGTCAGTTTCCGCCCAGCAACAGGCTGTCAAGGACAGCAGAGGTTCTACGGTTGCTATGGTGATTTGAGAATCTGCTTGGAAAAAATTCTCAAAATGCCTCAGAATTTGGCTTCTGACAAGGTCCCGAACAATTGCAAACTGTGAGAAAACCGTAACTCCTGTCCAAAAACCGAAAACACTGTGAGAGACACAGAAGCCGGCAGATTCTGACAGTGTTTATTTTATTCAGATACTCCTTAAAATGAGCACGTAAGCTCAGTGCGAAGACAGAGTGAGATTCTTTTGAAAAAAAACAGACGATTACATTACAGTCAATGGGGAGCAAGACAGGTATTGCCGCCGGACTCGGCCCCCCCGTTTAAATTTTGTGCAGACCCCGCCTGTCAATGTCACATTTTATGAATCCCAACACCTATGTCTACATTTTGACAAAAAATTATTTGTCTCCTTTTCACGGTTTGGCCGTGAGCTCGAGTTAAAAATAAAAATTAAGTTCATATTTTACTGCTTCTCACACTCAAGCTAACTGACGCTTCCACTCTAACTTTGAAGAAAAAGTGATTTCCACTCCTCGTTTGACTGCTCATAGTTTGAAAAGTTTACATGTTATGTAAAAACTGTTTGGTGTTTTGGAGAGAGCACAAGTTTTCCTCTGTTTTAAAGTTTGAATCACATTTCTACGTGCAGGTATGAGAGAGCTAGGTGACTCTGAAAAAAGGTGAAATTTTGTGGTTTTAAAAAAAAATTCCCATTCATTTTCAGTGGAGAAATTTCCCGGTATTTTGGGAATAACTCTGGGAAAAATTGGATTCTGGACATTCTGAATAATAGCACCCCTTTCCCGATCGAGCCGCACGTTTTGATGTATATATTGTTGGGGTTTTCTCAAAGCTGTGGGAGGAGTTACGCGCCGAAATTTGGCGGAAGAATAATAAAAACTAGAAAATTCCAGGGAAATTTTGAGTGCCACGGGACTGCTGCCGGAACGAGTACACGATTTATTTCCAGTGTTCAAAAGTCACCCTGATCATATTCTGGTTTCGAGTATTAAGTACATCTTACTAGTCAGTATCAAGTGTAATGTACTTTATTCGCAACTTAACATCCCGGAAATATTAAGTAAATGTTCATCATATTTAAACATAAATAATATTTATTTAAACTAATTAATAAAAGTCTACTGTAATTTTTTTCACAGACAGGAACATCACTGTTATGAAATGAATAAGTAAATCTTATAATGAAGAGAGTAGATTTTATTATAGTTTTTTTTGACTGGAATTCTTCTTGGAAATTGACTGGAAATATTCCAGTATTTGAATTCCAATATTCCAGTTAATCATATTTAAGCATAAATAATATTTATTTAAACTAATTAAAGTCCCTGTAAAGAAAGAATAAATATGTGTTCTGAGTTTGACATGCCACAGAAAAGTGTGTTTTTAACCACCCTGCCAAATGTGAATGATTAAAAAAATTGCCAAATATGTGAAATTGGGCTTCAAAGTTGTGTAAAAATCAGCCATGGAAGCCCCGCCCACTAACCAGTGTCACCTGTCAATCAAAGTCACCACCTCTGTGGGCGTTCCCACCGACTCTGCGGAAGCCCCGCCCCCTACAGAGTGTCAACTGTTAATCAAAGTCACCACCTCTACCCTAAACATGGATGCTATTGCTGAGAGCTAGCTTGGTTAACTGACAAAATAGACAGACAGGAATCAGCCAATCACAGAAAAGTAGGTCAGTTTCCACCCAGCAACAGGTTGCTAAGGGCAGCAGAGGTTCTACGGTTGCTATGGTGATTTGAGAATCTGCTTGGAAAAAATTCTCAAAATTCCTCAGAATTTGGCTTCTGACAAGGTCCCGAACAATTGCAAACTGTGAGAAAACCGTAACTCCTGTCCAAAAACCGAAAACACTGTGAGAGACACAGAATCCGGCAGATTCTGACAGTGTTTATATTATTCAGATACTCCTTAAGATGAGCGCGTAAGCTCAGTGCAAAGACAGAGTGAGATTCTTTTGAAAAAAAACAGACGATTACATTACAGTCAATGGGGAGCTAGACAGGTATTGCCACCGGTCTCGGCCCCCCCGTTTAAATTTTGTGCAGACCTCGCCTGTCAATGTCACATTTTATGAATCCCATCACCTATGTCTACATTTTGACAAAAAATTATTTGTCTCCTTTTCACGGTTTGGCCGTGAGCTCGAGTTAAAAATAAAAAATAAGTTCATATTTTACTGCTTCTCACACTCAAGCTAACTGACGCTTCCACTCTAACTTTGAAGAAAAAGTGATTTCCACTCCTCGTTTGACTGCTCATAGTTTGAAAAGTTTACATATTATGTAAAAACAGTTTGGTGTTTTGGAGAGAGCACAAGTTTTCCTCCGTTTTAAAGTTTGAATCACATTTCTACATGCAGGTATGAGAGAGCTAGTTGACTCTGAAAAAAGGTGAAATTTTGTGGTTTAAAAAAAAAATTCCCATTCATTTTCAATGGAGAAATTTCCCGGTATTTTGGGAATAACTCTGGGAAAAATTGGATTCTGGACATTCTGAATAATAGCACCCATCTCCCGATCGAGCCGCACGTTTTGATGTATATATTGTCGGGGTTTTCTCAAAGCTGTGGGAGGAGTTACGCGCCGAAATTTGGCGGAAGAATAAAAAGAATAATAAGTATGGTGAAGAATAAGAGATGCCTCGGGGCGAAGCCCCGAGGCACTCCCCTCTGCAGTATTACTGCTGAGGGGAGTGCCTCGGAGCGTAGCACCCGTGGCACTAATAATAAGTATGGTGAAGAATAAGAGATGCCTCGGGGCGAAGCAGTATTACTGCTGAGGGGAGTGCCTCGGAGCGTAGCACCCGTGGCACTAACTAGAAAATTCCAGGGAAATTTTGAGTGCCACGGGACTGCTGCCGGAACGAGTACACGATTTATTTCCAGTGTTCAAAAGTCACCCTGATCATATTCTGGTTTCGAGTATTAAGTACATCTTACTAGTCAGTATCAAGTGTAATGTACTTTATTCTCAACTTAACATCCCGGAAATATTAAGTAAATGTTCATCATATTTAAGCATAAATAATATTTATTTAAACTAATTAATAAAAGTGTACTTTAATTTTTTTCACAGACAGGAACATCACTGTTATGAAATTATTAAGTAAATCTTATCATGAAGAGAGTAGATTTTATTATACTTTTTTATGACTGGAATTCTGCTTGGAAATTGATTGGAAATATTCCAGTATTTCAATTCCAATATTCCAGTTAATCATATTTAAGCATAAATAATATTTATTTAAACTAATTAAAGTCCCTGTAAAGAAAGAATAAATATGTGTTCTGAGTTTGACATGCCACAGAAGAGTGTGTTGTTAACCACCCTGCCAAATGTGAATGATTAAATAAATATGTGAAATTAGGCTTCAAAGTTGTGTAAAAATCCGCCTCTGTCTCTGTGGGCGTTCCCGCCAAATTTTCTGAAGCCCCGCCCCCTTCCAGGTGTCACCTGTCAATCAAAGTCACCACCTCTGTGGGCGTTCCCGCCGAGTCCGCGGAAGCCCCGCCCCCTACAGAGTGTCAACTGTTAATCAAAGTCACCACCTCTACCCTAAACATGGATGCTATTGCTGAGAGCTAGCTTGGTTAACTGACAAAATAAACAGACAGGAATTAGCCAATCACAGAAAAGTAGGTCAGTTTCCGCCCAGCAACAGGCTGTCAAGGACAGCAGAGGTTCTACGGTTGCTACGGTGATTTGAGAATCTGCTTGGAAAAAATTCTCAAAATGCCTCAGAATTTGGCTTCTGACAAGGTCCCGAACAATTGCAAACTGTGAGAAAACCGTAACTCCTGTCCAAAAACCGAAAACACTGTGAGAGACACAGAAGCCGGCAGATTCTGACAGTGTTTATTTTATTCAGATACTCCTTAAGATGAGCGCGTAAGCTCAGTGCGAAGACAGAGTGAGATTCTTTTGAAAAAAAACAGACGATTACATTACAGTGCATGGGGAGCAAGACAGGTATTGCCGCCGGTCTCGGCCCCCCCGTTTAAATTTTGTGCAGACTCCGCCTGTCAACGTAACATTTTATGAATCCCAACACCTATGTCTACATTTAGACAAAAAATTATTTGTCTCCTTTTCACGGTTGGGCCGTGAGCTCGAGTTAAAAATAAAAATTAAGTTCATATTTTACTGCTTCTCACACTCAAGCTAACTGACGCTTCCACTCTAACTTTGAAGAAAAAGTGATTTCCACTCCTCGTTTGACTGCTCATAGTTTGAAAAGTTTACATGTTATGTAAAAACTGTTTGGTGTTTTGGAGAGAGCACAAGTTTTCCTCCGTTTTAAAGTTTGAATCACATTTCTACGTGGAGGTAAGAGAGAGCTAGGTGACTCTGAAAAAAGGTGAAAATTTGTGGTTTTAAAAAAAAATTCCCATTCATTTTCAATGGAGAAATTTCCCGGTATTTTGGGAATAACTCTGGGAAAAATTGGATTCTGGACATTCTGAATAATAGCACCCATCTCCCGATCGAGCCGCACGTTTTGATGTATATATTGTCGGGGTTTTCTCAAAGCTGTGGGAGGAGTTACGCGCCGAAATTTGGCGGAAGAATAATAAGAATACTAGAAAATTCCAGGGAAATTTTGAGTGCCACGGGACTGCTGCCGGAACGAGTACACAATTTATTTCCAGTGTTCAAAAGTCACCCTGATCATATTCTGGTTTCGAGTATTAAGTACATCTTACTAGTCAGTATCAAGTGTAATGTACTTTATTCTCAACTTAACATCCCTGAAATATTAAATACATGTTCATCATATTTAAGCATAAATAATATTTATTTAAACTAATTAATAAAAGTCTACTTTAATTTTTTTCACAGACAGGAACATCACTGTTATGAAATTAATAAGTAAATCTTATAATGAAGAGAGTAGATATTATAGTTTTTTTATGACTGGAATTCTTCTTGGAAATTGACTGGAAATATTCCAGTATTTCGATTTCAATATTCCAGTTAATCATATTTATGCATAAATAATATTTATTTAAACTAATTAAAGTCCCTGTAAAGAAAGAATGAATATGTGTTCTGAGTTTGACATGCCACAGAAGAGTGTGTTGTTAACCACCCTGCCAAATGTGAATGATTAAATAGATGGCTAAATATGTGAAATTAGGCTTCAAAGTTGTGTAAAAATCCGCCTCTGTCTCTGTGGGCGTTCCCGCCAAATTCGCTGAAGCCCCGCCCCCTTCCCAGTGTCACCTGTCAATCAAAGTCACCACCTCTGTGGGCGTTCCCGCTGAAGCCCCGCCCCCTACACAGTGTCACCTGTCAGTCAAAGTCACCACCTCTACCCTAAACATGGATGCTATTGCTGAGAGCCAGCTTGGTTAACTGACAAAATAGACAGACAGGAATCAGCCAATCACAGAAAAGTAGGTCAGTTTCCGCCCAGCAACAGGCTGTCAAGGACAGCAGAGGTTCTACGGTTGCTACGGTGATTTGAGAATCTGCTTGGAAAAAATTCTCAAAATTCCTCAGAATTTGGCTTCTGACAAGGTCCCGAACAATTGCAAACTGTGAGAAAACCGTAACTCCAGTTCAAAAACCGAAAACACCGTGAGAGACACAGAAGCCGGCAGATTCTGACAGTATTTATTTTATTCAGATACTCCTTAAGATGAGCGCGTAAGCTCAGTGTGAAGACAGAGTGAGATTCTTTTGAAGTAAAAAAGACGATTACATTACAATCAATGGGGAGCTAGACAGGTATTGCCGCCGGTCTCGGCCCCCCCGTTTAAATTTTGTGCAGACCCCGCCTGTCAATGTCACATTTTATGAATCCCAACACCTATGTCTACATTTTGACAAAAAATTATTTGTCTCCTTTTCATGGTTTGGCCGTGAGCTCGAGTTAAAAATAAAAATTAAGTTCATATTTTACTGCTTCTCACACTCAAGCTAACTGACGCTTCCACTCTAACTTTGAAGAAAAAGTGATTTCCACTCCTCGTTTGACTGCTCATAGTTTGAAAAGTTTACATGTTATGTAAAAACAGTTTGGTGTTTTGGAGAGAGCACAAGTTTTCCTCCATTTTAAAGTTTGAATCACATTTCTACGTGCAGGTATGAGAGAGCTAGGTGACTCTGAAAAAAGGTGAAAATGTGTGGTTTAAAAAAAAAATTCCCATTCATTTTCAATGGAGAAATTTTCCGGTATTTTGGGAATAACTCTGGGAAAAATTGGATTCTGGACATTCTGAATAATAGCACCCCTTTCCCGATCGAGCCGCACGTTTTGATGTATATATTGTAGGGGTTTTCTCAAAGCTGTGGGAGGAGTTACGCGCCGAAATTTGGCGGAAGAATAATAAGAATACTAGAAAATTCCAGGGAAATTTTGAGTGCCACGGGACTGCTGCCGGAACGAGTACACGATTTATTTCCAGTGTTCAAAAGTCACCCTGATCATATTCTGTTTTTGAGTATTAAGTACATCTTACTAGTCAGTATCAAGTGTAATGTACTTTATTCGCAATTTAACATCCCGGAAATATTAAGTAAATGTTCATCATATTTAAACATAAATAATATTTATTTAAACTAATTAATAAAAGTCTACTTTAATTTTTTTCACAGACATGAACATCACTGTTATGAAATGAATAAGTAAATCTTATCATGAAGAGAGTAGATTTTATTATAGTTTTTTATGACTGGAATTCTTCTTGGAAATTGACTGGAAATATTCCAGTATTTCAATTGCAATATTCCAGGTAATCATATTTAAGCATAAATAATATTTATTTAAACTAATTAAAGTCCCTGTAAAGAAAGAATAAATATGTGTTCTGAGTTTGACATGCCACAGAAAAGTGTGTTGTTAACCACCCTGCCAAATGTGAATGATTAAAAAAATTGCCAAATATGTGAAATTGGGCTTCAAAGTTGTGTAAAAATCATCCATGAAAGCCCCGCCCCCTACCCAGTGTCACCTGTCAATCAAAGTCACCACCTCTGTGGGCGTTCCCACCGACTCCGCGGAAGCCCCGCCCCCTACAGAGTGTCAACTGTTAATCAAAGTCACCACCTCTACCCTAAACATGGATGCTATTGCTGAGAGCTAGCTTGGTTAACTGACAAAATAGACAGACAGGAATCAGCCAATCACAGAAAAGTAGGTCAGTTTCCGCCCAGCAACAGGCTGTCAAGGACAGCAGAGGTTCTACGGTTGCTACGGTGATTTGAGAATCTGCTTGGAAAAAATTCTCAAAATTCCCCAGAATTTGGCTTCTGACAAGGTCCCGAACAATTGCAAACTGTGAGAAAACCGTAACTCCTGTCCAAAAACCGAAAACACTGTGAGAGACACAGAAGCCGGCAGATTCTGACAGTGTTTATTTTATTCAGATACTCCTTAAAATGAGCGCGTAAGCTCAGTGCAAAGACAGAGTGAGATTCTTTTGAAAAAAAACAGACGATTACATTACAGTTAATGGGGAGCGAGACAGGTATTGCCGCCGGACTCGGCCCCCCCGTTTAAATTTTGTGCAGACCCCGCCTATCAATGTCACATTTTATGAATCCCAACACCTATGTCTACATTTTGACAAAAAATTATTTGTCTCCTTTTCACGGTTTGGCCGTGACCTCGAGTTAAAAATAAAAATTAAGTTCATATTTTACTGCTTCTCACACTCAAGCTAACTGACGCTTCCACTCTAACTTTGAAGAAAAAGTGATTTCCACTCCTCGTTTGACTGCTCATAGTTTGAAAAGTTTACATGTTATGTAAAAACAGTTTTGTGTTTTGGAGAGAGCACAAGTTTTCCTCCGTTTTAAAGTTTGAATCACATTTCTACGTGGAGGTATGAGAGAGCTAGGTGACTCTGAAAAAAGGTGAAAATTTGTGGTTTTAAAAAAAAATTCCCATTCATTTTCAATGGAGAAATTTCCCGGTATTTTGGGAATAACTCTGGGAAAAATTGGATTCTGGACATTCTGAATAATAGCACCCATCTCCCGATCGAGCCGCACGTTTTGATGTATATATTGTCGGGGTTTTCTCAAAGCTGTGGGAGGAGTTACGCGCCGAAATTTGGCGGAAGAATAAAAAGAAGAATAATAAGTATGGTGAAGAATAAGAGATGCCTCGGGGCTTCGCCCCGAGGCACTCCCCTCTGCAGTATTACTGCTGAGGGGAGTGCCTCGGAGCGTAGCACCCGTGGCACTAATTAATAAGTATGGTGAAGAATAAGAGATGCCTCGGGGCTTCGCACCGAGGCACTCCCCTCTGCAGTATTACTGCTGAGGGGAGTGCCTCGGAGCGTAGCACCCGTGGCACTAACTAGAAAATTCCAGGGAAATTTTGAGTGCCACGGAACTGCTGCCGGAACGAGTACACGATTTATTTCCAGTGTTCAAAAGTCACCCTGATCATATTCTGGTTTCGAGTATTAAGTACATCTTACTAGTCAGTATCAAGTGTAATGTACTTTATTCTCAACTTAACATACCTGAAAATATTAAGTAAATGTTAATCATATTTAAGCATAAATAATATTTATTTAAACTAATTAATTAAAGTCTACTTCATTTTTTTCACAGACAGGAACATCACTGTTATGAAATTAATAAGTAAATCTTATCATTAAGAGAGTAGATTTTATTATAGTTTTTTATGACTGGAATTCTTCTTGGAAATTGACTGGAAATATTCCAGTATTTCAATTCCAATATTCCAGGTAATCATATTTAAGCATAAATAATATTTATTTAAACTAATGAAAGTCCCTGTAAAGAAAGAATAAATATGTGTTCTGAGTTTGACATGCCACAGAAGAGTGTGTTGTTAACCACCCTGCCAAATGTGAATGATTAAAAAAATGGCTAAATATGTGAAATTAGGCTTCAAAGTTGTGTAAAAATCAACCTCTGTCTCTGTGGGCGTTCCCGCCGAGTTCTCTGAAGCCCCGCCCCCTACAGAGTGTCAACTGTTAATCAAAGTCACCACCTCTACCCTAAACATGGATGCTATTGCTGAGAGCCAGCTTGGTTAACTGACAAAATAGACAGACAGGAATCAGCCAATCACAGAAAAGTAGGTCAGTTTCCGCCCAGCAACAGGCTGTCAAGGACAGCAGAGGTTCTACGGTTGCTACGGTGATTTGAGAATCTGCTTGGAAAAAATTCTCAAAATGCCTCAGAATTTGGCTTCTGACAAGGTCCCGAACAATTCCAAACTGTGAGAAAACCGTAACTCCTGTCCAAAAACCGAAAACACTGTGAGAGACGCAGAAGCCGGCAGATTCTGACAGTGTTTATTTTATTCAAATATTCCTTAAAATGAGTGCGTAAGCTCAGTGCGAAGACAGAGTGAGATTCTTTTGAAAAAAAACAGACGATTACATTACAGTCAATGGGGAGCAAGACAGGTATTGCCGCCGGACTCGGCCCCCCCGTTTAAATTTTGTGCAGACCCCGCCTGTCAATGTCACATTTTATGAGTCCCAACACCTATGTCTACATTTTGACAAAAAATTATTTGTCTCCTTTTCACGGTTTGGCCGTGAGCTCGAGTTAAAAATAAAAATTAAGTTCATATTTTACTGCTTCTCACACTCAAGCTAACTGACGCTTCCACTCTAACTTTGAAGAAAAAGTGATTTCCACTCCTCGTTTGACTGCTCATAGTTTGAAAAGTTTACATGTTATGTAAAAACAGTTTGGTGTTTTGGAGAGAGCACAAGTTTTCCTCCGTTTTAAAGTTTGAATCACATTTCTACGTGGAGGTATGAGAGAGCTAGGTGACTCTGAAAAAAGGTGAAAATTTGTGGTTTTAAAAAAAAATTCCCATTCATTTTCAATGGAGAAATTTCCCGGTATTTTGGGAATAACTCTGGGAAAAATTGGATTCTGGACATTCTGAATAATAGCACCCATCTCCCGATCGAGCCGCACGTTTTGATGTATATATTGTCGGGGTTTTCTCAAAGCTGTGGGAGGAGTTACGCGCCGAAATTTGGCGGAAGAATAAAAAGAAGAACTAGAAAATTCCAGGGAAATTTTGAGTGCCACGGGACTGCTGCCGGAATGAGTACACGATTTATTTCCAGTATTCAAAAGTCACCCTGATCATATTCTGGTTTCGAGTATTAAGTACATCTTACTAGTCAGTATCAAGTGTAATGTACTTTATTCTCAACTTAACATACCTGAAAATATTAAGTAAATGTTAATCATATTTAAGCATAAATAATATTTATTTAAACTAATTAATTAAAGTCTACTTCATTTTTTTCACAGACAGGAACATCACTTTTATGAAATTAATAAGTAAATCTTATCATTAAGAGAGTAGATTTTATTATAGTTTTTTATGACTGGAATTCTTCTTGGAAATTGACTGGAAATATTCCAGTATTTCAATTCCAATATTCCAGTTAATCATATTTAAGCATAAATAATATTTATTTAAACTAATTAAAGTCCCTGTAAAGAAAGAATAAATATGTGTTCTGAGTTTGACATGCCACAGAAAAGTGTGTTGTTAACCACCCTGCCAAATGTGAATGATTAAAAAAATTGCCAAATATGTGAAATTGGGCTTCAAAGTTGTGTAAAAATCAGCCGTGGAAGCCCCGCCCACTACCCAGTGTCACCTGTCAATCAAAGTCACCACCTCTGTGGGCGTTCCCGCCGAGTCTGCGGAAGCCCCGCCCCCTACAAAGTGTCACCTGTCAGTCAAAGTCACCACCTCTACCCTAAACATGGATGCTATTGCTAAGAGCTAGCTTGGTTAACTGACAAAATAGACAGACAGGAATTAGCCAATCACAGAAAAGTAGGTCAGTTTCCGCCCAGCAACAGGCTGTCAAGGACAGCAGAGGTTCTACGGTTGCTATGGTGATTTGAGAATCTGCTTGGAAAAAATTCTCAAAATGCCTCAGAATTTGGCTTCTGACAAGGTCCCGAACAATTGCAAACTGTGAGAAAACCGTAACTCCTGTCCAAAAACCGAAATCACTGTGAGAGACACAGAAGCCGGCAGATTCTGACAGTGTTTATTTTATTCAGATACTCCTTAAAATGAGCGCGTAAGCTCAGTGCGAAGACAGAGTGAGATTCTTTTGAAAAAAAACAGACGATTACATTACAGTCAATGGGGAGCAAGACAGGTATTGCCGCCGGTCTCGGCCCCCCCGTTTAAATTTTGTGCAGACCCCGCCTGTCAATGTCACATTTTATGAATCCCAACACCTATGTCTACATTTTGACAAAAAATTATTTGTCTCCTTTTCACGGTTTGGCCGTGAGCTCGAGTTAAAAATAAAAATTAAGTTCATATTTTACTGCTTCTCACACTCAAGGTAACTGACGCTTCCACTCTAACTTTGAAGAAAAAGTGATTTCCACTCCTCGTTTGACTGCTCATAGTTTGAAAAGTTTACATGTTATGTAAAAACTGTTTGGTGTTTTGGAGAGAGCACAAGTTTTCCTCCGTTTTAAAGTTTGAATCACATTTCTACGTGCAGGTATGAGAGAGCTAGGTGACTCTGAAAAAAGGTGAAATTTTGTGGTTTTAAAAAAAAATTCCCATTCATTTTCAATGGAGAAATTTCCCGGTATTTTGGGAATAACTCTGGGAAAAATTGGATTCTGGACATTCTGAATAATAGCACCCATCTCCCGATCGAGCCGCACGTTTTGATGTATATATTGTCGGGGTTTTCTCAAAGTTGTGGGAGGAGTTACGCGCCGAAATTTGGCGGAAGAATAAAAAAAATAATAATAATAAGTATGAGCAATATTAAGAGATGCCTCGGGGCTTAGCCCCGAGGCACTCCCCTCTGCAGTATTACTGCTGAGGGGAGTGCCTCGGAGCGTAGCACCCGTGGCACTAACTAGAAAATTCCAGGGAAATTTTGAGTGCCACGGGACTGCTGCCGGAATGAGTACACGATTTATTTCCAGTGTTCAAAAGTCACCCTGATCATATTCTGGTTTCGAGTATTAAGTACAACTTACTAGTCAGTATCAGGTGTAATGTACTTTATTCTCAACTTAACATCCTTGAAAATATTAAGTAAATGTTCATCATATTTAAGCATAAATAATATTTATTTAAAGTAATTAAAGTCCCTGTAAAGAAAGAATAAATATGTGTTCTGAGTTTGACATACCACAGAAGAGTGTGTTGTTAACCACCCTGCCAAATGTGAATGATTAAAAAAATGGCTAGATATGTGAAATTAGGCTTCAAAGTTGTGTAAAAATCCGCCTCTGTCTCTGTGGGCGTTCCCGCCAAATTCGCTGAAGCCCCGCCCCCTACCCAGTGTCACCTGTCAATCAAAGTCACTACCTCTACCCTAAACATGGCCGCTGTGGGCGTTCCCGCCGAGTCCGTGGAAGCCCCGCCCCCTACAGAGTGTCAACTGTTAATCAAAGTCACCACCTCTACCCTAAACATGGATGCTATTGCTGAGAGCTAGCTTGGTTAACTGACAAAATAGACAGACAGGAATCAGCCAATCACAGAAAAGTAGGTCAGTTTCCGCCCAGCAACAGGCTGTCAAGGTCAGCAGAGGTTCTACGGTTGCTATGGTGATTTGAGAATCTGCTTGGAAAAAATTCTCAAAATGCCTCAGAATTTTGCTTCTGACAAGGTCCCGAACAATTGCAAACTGTGAGAAAACCGTAACTCCTGTCCAAAAACCGAAAACACCGTGAGAGACACAGAAGCCGGCAGATTCTGACAGTGTTTATTTTATTCAGATACTCCTTAAAATGAGCGCGTAAGCTCAGTGCGAAGACAGAGTGAGATTCTTCTGAAAAAAAACAGACGATTACATTACAGTCAATGGGGAGCAAGACAGGTATTGCCGCCGGTCTCAGCCCCCCCGTTTAAATTTTGTGCAGACCCCGCCTGTCAACGTCACATTTTATGAATCCCAACACCTATGTCTACATTTTGACAAAAAATTATTTGTCTCCTTGTCACGGTTTGGCCGTGAGCTCGAGATAAAAATAAAAATTAAGTTCATATTTTACTGCTTCTCACACTCAAGCTAACTGACGCTTCCACTCTAACTTTGAAGAAAAAGTGATATCCACTCCTCGTTTGACAGCTCATAGTTTGAAAAGTTTACATGTTATGTAAAAACAGTTTGGTGTTTTGGAGAGAGCACAAGTTTTCCTCCGTTTTAAAGTTTGAATCACATTTCTACGTGGAGGTATGAGAGAGCTAGGTGACTCTGAAAAAAGGTGAAAATTTGTGGTTTAAAAAAAAAATTCCCATTCATTTTCAATGGAGAAATTTTCCGGTATTTTGGGAATAACTCTGGGAAAAATTGGATTCTGGACATTCTGAATAATAGCACCCATCTCCCGATCGAGCCGCACGTTTTGATGTATATATTGTAGGGGTTTTCTCAAAGCTGTGGGAGGAGTTACGCGCCGAAATTTGGCGGAAGAATAAAAATAATAAGTATGGTGAAGAATAAGAGATGCCTCGGGGCTTCGCCCCGAGGCACTCCCCTCTGCAGTATTACTGCTGAGGGGAGTGCCTCGGAGCGTAGCACCCGTGGCACTAACTAGAAAATTCCAGGGAAATTTTGAGTGCCACGGGACTGCTGCCGGAACGAGTACACGATTTATTTCCAGTGTTCAAAAGTCACCCTGATCATATTCTGGTTTCGAGTATTAAGTACATCTTACTAGTCAGTATCAAGTGTAATGTACTTTATTCTCAACTTAACATCCCGGAAATATTAAGTAAATAATATTTATTTAAACTAATTAATTAAAGTCTACTTCATTTTTTCACATATAGGAACATCACTGTTATTAAATTATTAAGTAAATCTTATCATTAAGAGAGTATATTTTATTATACATTTTTATGACTGAAAATCTGCTTGGAAATTGACTGGAAATAAATCATGTACTCATCCCGGTTCAAAAGTCACCCTGATCATATTCTGGTTTCGAGTATTAAGTACATCTTACTAGTCAGTATCAGGTGTAATGTACTTTATTCTCAACTTAATATACCTGAAAATATTAAGGTAAATGTTAATCTTATTTAAGCATAAATAATATTTATTTAAACTAATTAAGTAAAGTCTACTTCATTTTTTCACAGACAGGAACATCACTGTTATGAAATTATTAAGTAAATCTTATCATTAAGAGAGTAGATTTTATTATACATTTTTTATGACTGGAAATCTGCTTGGAAATTGACTGGAAATATTCCAGGTAATCATTTAAGCATAAATAATATTTATTTAAACTAATTAAAGTCATTGTAAAGTAAGAATAAATATGTGTCCTGAGTTTGACATACCACAGAAAAGTGTGTTGTTAACCACCCTGCCAAATGTGAATGATTAAAAAAATCGCCAAACATGTGAAATTAGGCTTCAAAGTTGTGTAAAAATCAGCCTCTGATCTCTGTCCCAAACGCTGTGGGCGTTCCCGCCGAGTCCGCGGAAGCCCCGTCCCCTTCCCAGTGTCACCTGTCAATCAAAGTCACCACCTCTGTGGGCGTTCCCGCCGAGTCCGCTGAAGCCCCGCCCCCTACAGAGTGTCAACTGTTAATCAAAGTCACCACCTCTACCCTAAACATGGATGCTATTGCTGAGAGCCAGCTTGGTTAACTGACAAAATAGATAGACAGGAATCAGCCAATCAGAGAAAAGTAGGTCAGTTTCCGCCCAGCAACAGGCTGTCAAGAACAGCAGAGGTTCTACGGTTGCTATGGTGATTTGAGAATCTGCTTGGAAAAAATTCTCAAAATGCCTCAGAATTTGGCTTCTGACAAGGTCCTGAACAATTGCAAACTGTGAGAAAACCGTAACTCCTGTCCAAAAACCGAAAACACCGTGAGAGACACAGAAGCCGGCAGATTCTGACAGTGTTTATTTTATTCAGATACTCCTTAAAATGAGCGCGTAAGCTCAGTGCGAAGACAGAGTGAGATTCTTTTGAAAAAAACCAGACGATTACATTAGGGTCAATGGGGAGCGAGACAGGTATTGCCGCCGGACTCGGCCCCCCCGTTTAAATTTTGTGCAGACCCCGCCTGTCAATGTCACATTTTATGAATCCCAACACCTATGTCTACATTTTGACAAAGAATTATTTGTCTCCTTTTCACGGTTTGGCCGTGAGCTCGAGTTAAAAATAAAAATTAAGTTAATATTTTACTGCTTCTCACACTCAAGCTAACTGACGCTTCCACTCTAACTTTGAAGAAAAAGTGATTTCGACTCCTCGTTTGACAGCTCATAGTTTGAAAAGTTTACATGTTATGTAAAAACTGTTTGGTGTTTTGGAGAGAGCACAAGTTTTCCTCCGTTTTAAAGTTTGAATCACATTTCTACGTGCAGGTATGAGAGAGCTAGGTGACTCTGAAAAAAGGTAAAATTTTGTGGTTTTAAAAAAAAATTCCCATTCATTTTCAATGGAGAAATTTCCCGGTATTTTGGGAATAACTCTGGGAAAAATTGGATTCTGGACATTCTGAATAATAGCACCCATCTCCCGATCGAGCCGCACGTTTTGATGTATATATTGTTGGGGTTTTCTCAAAGCTGTGGGAGGAGTTACGCGCCGAAATTTGGCGGAAGAATAAAAAGAAGAACTAGAAAATTCCAGGGAAATTTTGAGTGCCACGGGACTGCTGCCGGAATGAGTACACGATTTATTTCCAGTGTTCAAAAGTCACCCTGATCATATTCTGGTTTCGAGTATTAAGTACATCTTACTAGTCAGTATCAAGCGTAATGTACTTTATTCTCAACTTAACATCCCGGAAATATTAAGTAAATGTTCATCATATTTAAGCATAAATAATATTTATTTAAACTAATTAATAAAAGTCTACTTTAATTTTTTTCACAGACAGGAACATCACTGTTATGAAATTAATAAGTAAATCTTATCATGAACAGAGTAGATTTTATTATAGTTTTTTATGACTGGAATTCTTCTTGGAAATTGACTGGAAATATTCCAGTATTTCAATTCCAATATTCCAGGTAATCATATTTAAGCATAAATAATATTTATTTAAACTAATTAAAGTCCCTGTAAAGAAAGAATAAATATGTGTTCTGAGTTTGACATGCCACAGAAGAGTGTGTTGTTAACCACCCTGCCAAATGTGAATGATTAAAAAAGTTGCCAAATATGTGAAATTGGGCTTCAAAGTTGTGTAAAAATCAGCCGCGGAAGCCCCGCCCACTACCCAGTGTCACCTGTCAATCAAAGTCACCACCTCTGTGGGCGTTTCCGCTGAAGCCCCGCCCCCTACAGAGTGTCACCTGTCAATCAAAGTCACCACCTCTACCCTAAACATGGATGCTATTGCTGAGAGCCAGCTTGGTTAACTGACAAAATAGACAGACAGGAATCAGCCAATCACAGAAAAGTAGGTCAGTTTCCGCCCAGCAACAGGCTGTCAAGGTCAGCAGAGGTTCTACAGTTGCTATGGTGATTTGAGAATCTGCTTGGAAAAATTTTTCAAAATGCCTCAGAATTTGGCTTCTGACAAGGTCCCGAACAATTGCAAACTGTGAGAAAACCGTAACTCCTGTCCAAAAACCGAAAACACCTTGAGAGACACAGAAGCCGGCAGATTCTGACAGTGTTTATTTTATTCAGATACTCCTTAAAATGAGTGCGTAAGCTCAGTGCGAAGACAGAGTGAGATTCTTTTGAAAAAAAAACAGACGATTACATTACAGTCAATGGGGAGCAAGACAGGTATTGCCGCAGGTCTCGGCCCCCCCGTTTAAATTTTGTGCAGACCCCGCCTGTCAATGTCACATTTTATGAATCCCAACACCTATGTCTACATTTTGACAAAAAATTATTTGTCTCCTTGTCACGGTTGGGCCGTGAGCTCGAGATAAAAATAAAAATTAAGTTCATATTTTACTGCTTCTCACACTCAAGCTAACTGACGCTTCCACTCTAACTTTGAAGAAAAAGTGATTTCCACTCCTCGTTTGACTGCTCATAGTTTGAAAAGTTTACATGTCATGTAAAAACAGTTTGGTGTTTTGGAGACAGCACAAGTTTTCCTCCGTTTTAAAGTTTGAATCACATTTCTACGTGCAGGTATGAGAGAGCTAGGTGATTCTGAAAAAAGGTGAAATTTTGTGGTTTTAAAAAAAAATTCCCATTCATTTTCAATGGAGAAATTTCCCGGTATTTTGGGAATAACTCTGGGAAAAATTGGATTCTGGACATTCTGAATAATAGCACCCATCTCCCAATCGAGCCGCACGTTTTGATGTATATATTGTCGGGGTTTTCTCAAAGCTGTGGGAGGAGTTACGCGCCGAAATTTGGCGGAAGAATAAAAATAATAAGTATGGTGAAGAATAAGAGATGCCTCGGGGCTTCGCCCCGAGGCACTCCCCTCTGCAGTATTACTGCTGAGGGGAGTGCCTCGGAGCGTAGCACCCGTGGCACTAATAATAAGTATGGTGAAGAATAAGAGATGCCTCGGGGCTTTGCCCCGAGGCACTCCCCTCTGCAGTATTACTGCTGAGGGGAGTGCCTCGGAGCGTAGCACCCGTGGCACTAATAAGTATGAGCAATATTAAGAGATGCCTCGGGGCTTCGCCCCGAGGCACTCCCCTCTGCAGTATTACTGCTGAGGGGAGTGCCTCGGAGCGTAGCACCCGTGGCACTAATAATAATAAGTATGAGCAATATTAAGAGATGGCACTCCATCAGTAATACTGCAGTAATACTGCAGTAATACTGCAGTATTACTGCTGAGGGGAGTGCCTCGGAGCGTAGCACCCGTGGCACTAATAATAATAAGTATGAGCAATATTAAGAGATGCCTCGGGGCTTTGCCCCGAGGCACTCCCCTCTGCAGTATTACTGCTGATGGGAGTGCCTCGGAGCGTAGCACCCGTGGCACTAATAATAATAGCCACGCAATAAAAAGCAATGAAAATAAGAAATTAAATCAAGTAGATAAAGTCGACATCTTACTAGGTGTCAAAGGCCAAGGAGAAGAGATGGGTTTTAAGAAGTGATTTAAAAACAGACAGAGAAGAGGCCTGTTTAACATGCTGAGGCAGATCGTTCATAGTTTAGGAGCCGACACAGCAAAGGCACGGTCCCCTCTGAGCTTCCGCTTAGTGTAAGGCAGACTCAGGAGCAGCTGTCAAAGTCAAAGTCAAAGTCGGCTTTATTGTCAATTTCTTCACATGTTAAGGCATACAAAGGAATCGAGAAGACGTTTCTCACTATCCCACGGTGGAAAAGGTAAAGTGCAAAGGCACAATGGATAAGACATATGTTTCCTAACACTCAAGAGTAAACATTGAAGTGCACAACACACTTAAAAATAAAAAATAGAATGGATAGGCAGTAAGATAAAATAAGATTTTGGAGTCTACTTTTTTATATGTAGGAAGTAAAAAAAGTAGACTCCAAAATCTTATTTTATCTTACTGCTGATCAGCTGACCTGAGAGAGCGGGCGGGTGTATAAGGGTGTAGAAGCTCAGAGAGGTAGGGCGGGGCAAGACCATTCAGGGATTTAAAAGCAAATAAAATAATTTTAAAATCGATCCTAAATTGAGGCTAAAATGGGGGAAATGTGCTCGTGTTTACATGTGCCAGTTAAAAGCTGTGCAGCTGCATTCTGCACCATCTGGAGACGGGCGATGCAGGACCCACTAACCCCCACATACGGTGCATTACAGTAATCCAGCCGAGTGGTAACAAAGACGTGGATTACTGTCTCAAAGTTCTGCCTTGACAGAATTGGCTTTATTTTGGCCAGCTGCCACAAATGGAAAAAGCTTGATTTAACAACAGCCTTGATCTGACTGTTGAGCTTAAACTCAGGGTCCACTTTAACCCCTATGTTTGTGATGCTTGGTTTGATATTCTGGGCCAAGGAACCCAGATCTACAGGGGGGGTCCCAGTGGTGCCACCAAAAAACATCACTTCCGTCTTTTTATCATTGAAATTTAAAAAGTTCAGAGCCATCCAGGCCTTTATGTCGTCGAGAAACTTAAGTAACAATCTGACAACGCATTCATCTTTCTTTTTAAGAGGCACATAAATCTGACGTCCACATAACAGTGGAATGAAATGCCGTGCTTCCTAAGTATGGAACCTTATCATTAAAAAAGTGAAGGAAGTTTTCACACACAGCAGGGGAGGTCTCCATACAGACAGTCTGCGGGGCATTAAGAACTGAGTCAATAGTGTTAAAACGAAACACGAGGCTTGTGACAGTTTGACAGGATAATATCAGAGAAATGTTTTCTTTTAGCATCTTTCACAGTTTTCTGATAATGACGCCAACAGTCCCTTAACATTTGAAAAGACACCTGCAGTTTGTCCTTCTTCCACTTGTGCTCAGCTCTACGGCACTCACGTCTGACAGCATGAGTCGTGTCATTTAGCCAGGGCTAAGATTTAGTTTTAGGCTGCCTGGTTTTTAATGGAGCCACAGTGTCTAAAACAGTTTGGCAGGTGGAGTGAAATCAGTTTAATTCTGATCAACTCTCTCTCTCTCCCTCTCTCTCTCTCTCTCTCCCTCTCTCTCCCCTCTCTCCCTCTGTTTCTCTCTTTCTAAATCTCTCTCTCTAAATTTCTCTCTCTGTCTCCCTCTCCCTCTCTCTCTCTCTCTCTCTCTCTCTCTCTCTCTCTCTCTCTCTCTCTCTCTCTCTCCATCCCTCCCTCTCTTCATGGGTGGATCTCTTCTGCTGTCCTTAAAAAGTTTCAACTGCTCCAAAATGAGCACAAACCTCATTTACCATCAACCTGCTCCAATCCTCCCTGCTCGGTAAGTGACTTTCTCTCTCTCTCTCTCTCTCTCTCTCTCTCTCTCTCTCTCTCTCTCTCTCTCTCTCTCTCTCTCTCTCTCTCTCTCTCTCTCTCTCTCTCTCTCTCTCTCTCTCTCTCTCTCTCTCTCTCTCTCTCTCTCTCTCTCTCTCTCTCTCTCTCTCATGTGTTTAGTTTAAATTGTTTTTGGGGTTTTTTTTTGCAGTAAATGTAACTGATTTTAAATGATATGATCATGTTAGTTGCTGGTGTTGTGTTGAACGGTGGGCTTTGGTCACATGCTGCAGGTCAGGCCACAAGTGAAACTTCTTTGATCCAGATAATCTTTTGGTTTGAGCACAGACATAATTTCAGTGAGTGTCTTCTTTCAGTGTATGAACTGGAAAAAATAATGTTACCGTAGTTAAAGTCTAATTTTAACTATTTAAAATGGGTCTTTGTACAGTCTGTGGGAACTTTAAAAAAAAAAGATTAAAAGCATGTGAACTGATGTGACTAGTGTTGAACTTTGTTGTAGAGCTGCAACAATTAGTCCATTAATTGATTAGTTGATTAACAGAAAAGAAAATCAATCAGTAAACTACTTTGATAATAAATGAATCATAAAAAACATTTTCAAACAAAATCCTCTGGTTGTAGTCGCTCAAATAAATGCAATATAATACTAATAATACTGATAGTGGACTGAATATTGTTGTTTTTCACAATTTTCTGACATTTTGTGGACCAAATAAATGACAAATTAATCATTAATGAACATGTCAGGAGAGAGAATCACATATAAGCAGGAAAATCAAACTTTTTTCAATCCAAAATATTGGATTTTTTCAATTTTTGACCAAATAAATGACATATATATATACATATTATTAGAGTTTCGCTTAATACTGAAAAGGTTGCATGTTATAGTTATGGGAATGAGCAACTCACAACATCAAACAAAGCCAATAATAAAAAGTTATTAATTGGCAATACATTTCCTGTTCTCTACTAATTGATTAATTATTTTTTGTTTGCATTCCTTTTAAGATTAGTGGAAAAAAATCAATCATGAGTGAAATATTTAAGCTTCATTTGATTCACATTTACCCCCCAAAACAATTTGAGGCTGACATTTTCTGTGCCTTGAGCCTTTTAGCCTGCTGTGAAGCTTCTTCTGTGTCTTGCAGCAGGAACCGATGACACATAACATATAAAACAAGCATGAAAATCAGTTTGTCTATTCCAATTTTTTTTTTTTAAAGTATGAATACATTTTCTTGGAAGTTTCTGAGAATGTGGGAAGTTTTAATCGTCAGTTTTGGGTACCAGACTGTTATTTTAGGACAGACTGGAAAAATGGTGAACTTGTCCTTTAAGTGTGATAATGTGTGTAACTCTGGAGGTTGAAGATCAAGAGCAGAAGGGTGAAGAGGAGAGCTGTTAAACATTTAAAGGGGTTAAAATGTGAAAATAAACGTATGAATAACTTGCACACATTCTTTTTTTGTGGATCCAGCATCAAATTTCTGCTTTTAATCCATTTTGAGAGAATATATTAGAGGATTATGACAAAAACGTCTAAGTGGTGTAACCATAAAAACTTTGTACCAAATAATTCAACTTGCTTAAAAACAGTAAATTGTCAATAAAACACCATATCAACTAGTTTGGCATGATCTTACATTATAACTTTATATTAAATAAAGGTAATGGAATACAATTGTTCTAAGTATTACATTTACTCTGGTAACCATGGAGACCAGGAACCATTTACAGTCATTATTAGTATAAGTCCACTTAAATACACTGTAGGTGATAAAATATGTAATATTTATCATTCTTTAGTGGTTACACCATTTGACATTTTCAGGAGCATTCAGTCTTACTTTTGATTTAAAAATGGTTCAAATCTCATTTCAAATGATATAAAACCAACAAAAATACTAAATGTATATTTTAACAAACCTGATGCTGCTTTTAAAACTATTTTTAAGATATTTTTGAATTGTTCATCTTGCCAACCTTTATCTATCACTGAGCCTTATGAGGATTTATAAAAAAGCAGTGATTTATATTCTCTTGATGCGGGGGGTTAGGGTTAGGTTGTTGTATTTAAATGAAACTTAACATTTTAAATTAATTTCTAAGATTGCCTGTGTACATTTTTGATCAGGGACAATTAACCAACCCCATAGTGTGAAGACGCTTGTCACATATTTACTGGTCCATATATTTTTAAACAGGAGAGTAAGATGACTCCATTACCTACCTGACACTTTAGGCTCCTATTACACATTAACCCTTACATACTGTTCTTTTTACATTTAAGAACTGTATAAACACTCAATACTCATTTCCTTTAGGTGGATTTTTCCTAATGTGCCCCTTAATATACACAAAGTTACATAAAACACATCATTTTTAAAACATTTGTGCAGCTAATACACATTTTTGTGTATTAAAATGTCCAAATTTGACTTGTTTTCAATACAAAATTCCAAAAAGCACCATTCGCACATGTTGCTGTATTCTTTATATTCTATAAAAAGTTCTCCTGGACCATAAAATAGTGATTTTAAATGTCTTTTTTCCCCATAAATACATAGAATACACTCTTCCTTGATGACTAATGGGGAATTTATGAATGTGAATTGGTGTAAAGACTAATTATGAGTCAGTATATAAACAGTATGTAAAGGGTTAAAAGGGAAATTATTCAGTGTTTGGTTTATGAGTAATTAAGTCAGTAAGAAGCTACGTTTATATACCCTTTCCTCTTTTTCGTGGCTCAAAGCTCACCGTGTAACTCTTAAATGATCCGATGAGACGCTTCCCAACTAAAAGATGAATTATAATAGAGCTCGTGTTCATGTGGGAAAGGGACAGAGCTCTGTTTGTTGCTCTTTCTCTCCCCATGTGATAACAGATTACAGCTTTTAAAAACTACACAGTGATCAGCAGATGTGCACAAATTATACGAGAGAAGATGTGAAGCTGTTGATGTGATGATGACGTGTTTTTCCCAGAAATCCTGAATCTCCCATTCAGTCAGTGGGGCGATTTGCCGATTAATCAATTAGTGCAACTTCTCAAATATGAGGATTTTTAAAGTTTTATGACTCATATATGATAGGAAACTGGGACACTTTGGGGTTTGAACTGTTAAACAGATATTTTAAGACCTTCACTTTTGCACTCTAAGACATTATAACACTTTTAAAATGTATATAAAATCCTCTACTTTGAATAATAGATGGAAGATGGATCTTTATTGATAAGAAATTCAAATTTACACAGCATAAAAGACGTAGTGTAAAGGGTGAAAGTGTACTACTACAACAATAAATAAACAATAAACAAAAATAGAGATAAAATAAGTTAAATATGATAAACAGTAAACTGGATTTTTGTGTAAATAAATCTGCAATATATAAAAATGTGTAATATGCAGAAGTTCCTGAGATTATATACAGAATAAACTCTCATAGAGATAAAATATTAATAGGCCTCATTTAAATGAAATTATACCTCATTTATTTGTGTGTGTGTGTGTCTCTCTCTCAATGTGTGTGTGTGTCTGTGTGTGTGTGTGTGTGTGTGTGTGTATATGTGTGTATGTGTGTGTGTGTGTGTGTGTGTCTCTCTCTCAATGAGTGTGTGTGTCTGTGTGTGTGTGTATATATATGTGTATGCGTGTGTATATGTGTGTGGTTATGTATGAGTGTGTGTGTGTGTATGTGTGTATATGAATGTGTGTGTGTGTGTGTGTGTGTGTGTGTGTGTGTGTGTGTCTCTCTCTGTATGTATGTATGTGTGTGTGTCTGTGTGTGTTTGTGTGTGTGTGTGTGTGTGTGTTTATGTGTGTGTATGTGTGTGTGTCTCTCTGTATGTGTGTGTGTCTGTGTGTGTATATATGTGTGTATGTGTGTGTGTGTATATATGTGTGTGTGTATGTGTGTATCTATGTATGTGTATATATGTGTGTGTGTGTGTGTGTGTGTGTGTGTGTGTGTGTGTGTGTGTGTGTAAACACCACATCAAACACACATATATATCTCAGTTTTTCTGCACATTGCACATTTATCTTCATCTGTATAGTTTTATTCTGCATGTAGTATTTTATTCATTTTATCCTATTTTGCATTTTATTTATTATTGATTATATTTTTAGTACATCTTCACCTTTATGCTACTGCCTTTTTCCTACTGATTGTTTCTGCTGTGTCAATGTGAATTTTATTAATCCTTTATTTTATTTGGTTACTGTCTCTTTAAGAAGATCAGCTTGTTTAGGGAAGTGTGTCCGTGAATTAAATGCCTCCGTGCAGCCTTTCCCTCCGGCTCTTCTTTCCTCTCTCACACACTGAACCTCTGTTAAGTTGGTGTCATCTAAAAACCTACAAACGAAATATATTAATTATTTTACTAGTTAATGGCTGGTTAGCAGTAAAAAGCTGCACAGTCGTCTGAAGAAGAAGAAGAAGAAGAAGAAGAAGAAGAAGAAGAAGAAGAAGAAGAAGAAGAAGAAGAAGAAGGAGAAGAAGTCACATTATTATTATTATTATTATTTTGCTGAAACCATTTAAGGAGTTAGAAGTCACGATGGCTCCACAGATAAATGGTGAGTTCACTTAAATAGAGATAAGACCAAGCTACACTTATAATAAGTTAGATATTAATGCTTTTAAAAGGATTTATTTTACCCTCACTGACACATTTCATCATTTCTATTACTGACATTTGCTTTTCACCTGTTTATTTCTGCGTGCAGCTCATACTCACACATGCTCATATTTCACCTTTAATATACCTTAAAACTTGTTATTACGTGATATTTAAGCTTAATAAGAGAGTTAAATATCTGCTTCAAAGACTTAAAACGAGACATTGTAGCAGACATGCTAATCAGCTGATCGTGATGCGTTTAATGTCTCTCTCTAAGTGCAGGAATATTCACAATCAAAATAAGCTATTGCTCAAGTATAGCCTGTTAAAAAATATTGTGTAATGGACTTTTCACTCCAAGATGCAACTGAATCCAACATCATTCAAACTGTGATATTTAAGATGAAGACAGAAATAGCAGATTCATGTGAAAGCAAACATTAAACTGCACGTGCACACGTGGAGTTTCATGTAAAAGGACATTAAAGTGATTTTTGTGGTGCACAACAGTCCAAAAATATACATAAAACTTAAGTAATGCTAAATAATATGAATAAGATATGTCAAAATATGTAAAATATATTTTTAAGTGAGAAGAAGCTGCTATAAGTAGTTGAAATGTTTAATTGAAGTGAATAAAAATGTACAAAATACTGATCAGAAATGTGCAAATAATTGACACATACTGCATTTTTAAGGCCGATGCTGATACGGATATTAGGGAGTAATATTAATATATTGGCTGATAATCTTATACATACAGAATATATACATAAAACTCCTTTTTTTTGCAATGTGTTTACAAAGACTTGGAGGCTGACTGATATTTTACAGCTTAATCATAAACTTTATTGTATAAAATGACATCAGTGCACTGATTTTAATAATTATAAATTCCTATAAATAATAAAACACATACAACAAAAGTATATATATATTAACCCTCCTGTTGTCCTTGAGTCAAGGAAGGGAGGGAGAAAGGAAGGATGGAAGGGAGGAAGGGAAGGAGGAAGGAAAGAAGGGAGGAGTTCCAGTCCTCTGAAATGAGGCCAACGCGGAAGTAACTTAAAACTGCATTATATCAAAAGGCCACCAGGGGGCGACCGTTTTGGTGTCAAAAGGACTTCCGTCTCTATACAAGTCAATGGAGAATTCACCAACTTCTCACTTGATTTCTAACCTCAGTAAACGTTTTCAAAATGTGTTTATGGTCTCAATCGCTAGTTTAAAGCCTTCTTCAATGCAGTATGATGTTCATTTGGGACATTTTGGCCTCCCTGATTTTATATTTGAGGATAAAGCAGGGTATGCATTAGGGCGTGGCTACGCCGTGATTGACAGGTTGATTGGTTCACAGGTTCAGGAGGGCGCCTCTTGCTCCTCCTGATGCCCATATAAGTAGAATCCGTGTTTTTATTTTTCCCAGCATGCACCTGAAATGTTCAAGATGGCGCTGCTCAGATCCGATACTATTGACCTCCGAGCAGCAGTCAACAAACCAATGGGTGACGTCACGGATGTTACATCCATTTTATATACAGTCTATGGTTCTGACTGAATTCCAAAAAAAATACTGTGTTTATGAAGTTTATTGTCATAAAAACTAAAGAAACTTAAAAATAATCCACATTTAAGGAGCCAGAATTTGGACATTTGGACAATTTCTCTCTTTTTTTCTTTTCCTCGGCTCTAATCATGTATTATATATCAAATAAAAACTCCATATTTCTCTTTCTGTGTCGTGTCCCGCAGCTCGCTCCGTCTGCCAGCATGGACTCTGAGAACGATGTGCCGATGAAGGAATACGTGAAGATGATGACCGATATGATCGTGCTGTGTGCCACTCTGGCGCTGTCGCTCTTCTTCTGGGTGATTTCCCTCGTCATCAGCACCTACTCAGGTACGCTGCTGCTAACTCTTCCTCATGTTTTTATCATTATAATAATAATAATAATTATAATAATAATAATATAATTTGTATAGCTTTCATACAAAGACTGTCTGCTTTCACTTGTTTAGAGACGTTGAATAAATGTCGTTATTTTTCACATTTAATCAGATTTTTAATTTTAAATCAGAAACTTTTGGTTGAATTATGTCGAAAGATTCAATCAAATATTTCTTTCCTTCTTTCTTTCTCTCCTTCCTTCTTTCTATTTTTCCTTCTGTTTGTTTGTTTCTTTCTTTCTTTCCTTCCTTCTATCTTTCCTTGTATCTTTTTCTTTCCTTCTATCTTTCTTTCTTTCTTTTTTTCCTTCTTTCTTTTTGTTTGTTTGTTTCTTTCTTTCGTTATATCTTTCTTTCTTTCCTTCTTTCTTTCCTTCTTTCTTTCCTTCTATCTTTCTTTCTTTCCTTATTTCTTTTTCTTTTCTTGCATCTTTCTTTCTTTCCTTCTATCTTTCTTTCTCTCTCTCTTTCCTTCTTTCTTTCTTTCCTTCTTTCCTTCCTTCTATCTTTCCTTCTTTCTTTCTTTCCTTCTATCTTTCTTTCTTTCCTTATTTCTTTCCTTCCATCTTTCTTTCTTTCCTTCTTTCTTTCTTTCTCTCCTTCCTTCTATCTTTCCTTCCTAATAACTGTGTGTGTGTGTGTGTGTGTGCGTGCGTGCCTGTGTGTGCCTGTGTGCGTGTGTGTGCGTGTGTGCGTGTGTGTGTGTGTGTGTGCGTGCGTGCGTGCGTGCCTGTGTGTGCCTGTGTGCGTGTGTGTGTGTGTGTGTGTGCGTGCATGTTCACAGGCACTCTGCAGCCTGTGTCGCCATGGCGATGGTTGTTCTCCATCTTGGTTCCTCTGGTGGTGACGGTCAGAGCGCTGAAGAGACGCAGCCTGGATCACTCAGGAGCTCTGGGAGGTGAGCGAGGGTCTAATATTATTTACTATTATTCATATCAACAGGTGTGCCTTTTTCTATGACATAATACTGTTAATAATTGAATATTCGTGTAGTTTTAAGACTGTAAAAGTTGTTATTTTGTGGTTTCAGGCTCAACTTTTCTGATTATGTTTAATTTATTTAAAACAAGTCCTTAAAGGTTCCTTCAGTCATCGATTAAAGATGCTGTCTGACATGAAATTAACTATTTTTAAAACAAGAATTAACATCAAACATCACAAAAAGTTTCAGAAAAAAAGACAGGAAGTTTAATTTTGAAGGAAAACCTGCTGATTTTTGTTTGTTATGACTGGATCCCAAAAAAATATGAAACTCCGCTCTCCACTGTGATAAATATTTAGCACATCTCCAGCTCTATATTAATATTCTGAGGCTCTACTGGAATATCTTTGCATGATTTCCACTTAAAAACTCCTTATTTATCTTATTCCTCGCCTCTTATTTCTCAAGAAGCGTTCATGCTAATAACTTCACGCTCGACGCAGCGGCTCCTCGGCTCCTAATCGATACGCCTGCCGAGTGTGAAGTGGATCGGACGAACGGCTGCGGAGGAAAATCAAAAAAGACATGACAACAGCTTTGATCTCGTGATGGTCTCATCTGAAATACTGTAAAGCTCTTTATCAGCTGCGGATCATCGGCGTGAAATCGTCATTTTTTATTATCAAAAACTCCTCGTGTGTTCCTCCCCCGGATTCTGAGAAGACTCTGAATCTCATTATTTATGGTTAAAGATGTAGATCACTGGTTCCTAGAGTCTGAGATGACGTCTTCAAATGTCTTATTTTTGTCTTCCCAACCGTCTATAACCGTAAGATATTCACTAGAATTTGGATATTTGGACAATTTCTCTTTAATAATGACTCAAAACGATGAAAAATGAGCAAATAGCAACCAGATAAACCAGAAAATTCAAATTTAAGCTGCAAGAAAAGAACTTAACTTTCCTTTCTTCGTTCCTTATATCCTTTCCTAGTTCCTTCTTTCCATCCTTCCATTTGTCCTTCCATCCTTTTTTCCTTCTGTCCTTCCTCCCTTTCTTCCTTCTTTCCTTCCTTCCTTCCTTCCTCCCTTCCTTTTTCGTTTCTTCGTTCCTTCCATCCTTTTTTCCTTGTCCTTCCTCCCTCCCTACCTTCCTTTTTTCCTTTCTTCCTTCCATCTATCTGTCCTTCCTTCCTACTGTTCTTCCTTCCATCTGTCCTTCCTTCCTTTCTTCTTCCCCACCTTCCTTCCTTCCATCATCTGTCCTTCCTTGCATATGTCCTTCCTTGCATATGTCCTTCCTTCCTTCCTCCCTTCCTTTCTTCCTTCCTTCCTACCTTCCTTTGTTCCTTTCTTCATTCCTTCCTACCTTCCTTTCTTCCTTCTGTCCTTCCTTCCTTCCTTCCTTCCTACTGTCCTTCTTCCCTACCTTCCTTCCTTCCTTCCATCTGTCCTTCCCCCCTTTTTTCCTTCCTTCCTTCCTTCCCTCCTTCCTTCCTCCCTCTCTTATTCTCTAATGCTATAACACAGCTTGTGAGGGTCGATGTGCAGAATTTAAGCAGCTTCTTCAACATGTTTGTGTGTTTTCTTTTTTCTTCCAGCTCTCCTCGTCGGCTTCGTGCTGACGATGGCCAACTACAGCTTCTTCACCTCTCTGCTGGCCTTCTTCTTCACCTCCTCCAGACTGACCCGCTGGGGAGGAGCGCAGAAGAAGAAAATAGACCCTGATTACAAAGAAGGCGGTCAGAGGAATTGGATCCAGGTTTTCTGTAACGGAGGCGTTCCCACCGAGCTGGCTCTGCTTTACATGATAGAGGTTCAACTTTATTCCTTTTTATTAAACTTTATTATTATTATGTTATAATCTGCTAACAAATATCAGGGGGGTCAAACATGAGGCATGCGGGCCAGAACTGGCCCGCCGAGGGGTGCGATCAGACACTTTCCTTCCTGTGTTATTTTCCTTCCTTACATCTGTCCTTCCTCCCACTTCTTCCTTCTGTTCTTCCTTCCTTCCTTCCATCTGTCCTTCCTCTCTTCCTTCCTTCCTTCCTTCCATCTGTCCTTCCTCCCTTTCTTCCTTCTGTCCTTCCTCCCTTCCTTCCTTCCTCCCATCGTTCCTTCCTTCCATCTGTCCTTCCTCCCTTTCTTCTGTTTGTCCTTCCTTCCTCCCTTTCTTCCATCTGTCCTTCCTCCCTTTCTTCCTTCTGTTCTTCCTTCCTTCCTCCCTTCCTTCCTTCCATCCGTCCTTCCTCCCTTCCTTCTTTCGTTCTGTCTGTCCTTCCTACCTTTCTTCCCTCCTTCCTTTTGTGTCTGTCTTTCCTTCCTTCTCTTCTTATTTCCTTCCTTCCTTCCTACCTGTCTGTCTTTCCTTCCTCCTCTTCTTATTTCCTTCTTTCCTTCCCTCCATCTTTTTAATAACCCTAACCCTCATCAGATCATATTATTCTGTATGTGTCCCTTAAATGAAGATGAGTTTACTTCCTCTGATGTAAACGCTGCAGGTGGGTCCAGGTGAGATCCCCGTTGACTTCAGTAAGCAGTACTCCGCCTCCTGGATGTGCCTCTCTCTGCTGGGCGCGCTCGCCTGCAGCACCGGAGACACCTGGGCGTCCGAGGTGGGGCCCGTCCTCAGCCAATCACAGCCCAGACTCATCACCACCTGGAAGGAAGTCCCGGCAGGTGAGACGTCACATGACACTGACATGATTGTTTTTGCTCAATTAATCGATTAATTTGGTCAGAAAATAGTTAAAAATGGTTCCTAAAGTCTGAGATCATGTCTTCAAATATCTTTTTTGTCTTCCTTACAGTCTATAACCATAAAATATTCAGCTTACTGTCATAAAAACTAAAAAACCCAGAAAATATTCACTTGAATTTGGATATTTGGACAATTACTCATTTTTAAAAATGACTTAAAACGATGAAAAAATGAGCAAATAGCAACCAGATAAACCAGAAAATAATCACATTTAAGAAGCTGGTCTATAATAATGAAATATTCAGCTTACTGTCATAAAAAAAGTAAAGAAACAGTAAAATATTCATATTTAAGCTACCAGAAATTTGGTCAATTCCTCTTTAAAAATCACTCAAAACGATGACAAAAGTATGAAATATTCACATTTAAGCTGTCAGAAATTTGAAATTTGGACTATTTATTTCTAAAAATGACTAAAAATTATGAAAAAAGTAAAAAATATTCACATTTAAGTTACCAGAAGTTGGAAATTTAAACAATTTCTCTTTAAAAATGACTCCAAACGATGAAAAAATGATAAAATATTCACATTTAAAAAGCTTTAATCAGAGAATATTTGTGTTTTTCCTTTAACTCTTACCCAAGCCGTATTCCTTTTATAATTATAATTAATCATTTGAACCACAAATGTGTGACGTGTTCATGTTTTCTTTACATTTTGACACTATTACAGTGAAAATAGATTCACAAACACACTGATATTATGATCTTATATTCTCTATAATAACAATATACCAGACAGGAAGTCAGCTCAACACTCACCACACCCTTTCTGAATAAAATGCGTATTATTTTAAGAACGAGAGTTAACGTCACAGCAGAGTCGTGTTTAAATGCTACGTTATAAAAATAACACACTGCCGACGGCTTCAACGTCTGTATCTTATATGTATCAAATTAAATAGATTAAACTATTATTATGATTCCTTTAATTTGGCGATACGCTGATATTTAGAGGAAGTGTTAATTGCTTGTTTTGCCCTCCAGACATTTGATGTAAACTCGTCTTTCACTCAGAGGAAATCGCCGTGACGACCGTCTGAAAGGCAGCGTGTGTCCCAGATGAAACACAAGCTGTTTTATTTATGAATCTTTACTGGAAAGATTTCTTAGAGTTTAGATGATTCCTGAGAAACGTTTCCTCTGAACACTGATTCTTTATTCTCATCACGTCATTAAGTCCTCCGTTTGTTTCTGATTTTTATTATTGAATCTTTCCAGGAACAAACTGAGGAGTCCTCTCCTCCTCTCCTACTCTCTCCTCCTCTCTTCCTCTCCTCCTCTCTTCCTCTCCCCCTCTTTCCCTCTCCCTCCTCTCCCCCTCTCTTCCTCTCTCCCTCTCCTCCTCTCCTACTCTCCCCCTCTCTTCCTCTCTCCCTCTCCTCCTCTCCTACTCTCCCCCTCTCTTTCCCTCTCCCTCCTCTCCTCTTTTCCTCTCCCTTCCTCTCTTCCTCTCTCCCTCTCCTCCTCTCTTCCTCTCCCCCTCTTTCCCTCTCCCTCCTCTCTTCCTCTCTTCCTCTCCTCCTCTCCCCCTCTCTTTCCCTCTCCCTCCTCTCCTCTCTTCCTCTCCCCCTCTCTTTCCCTCTCCCTCCTCTCCTCCTCTCTCCGTCTTTCCTCCTATCTTCCTTTCCTCCTCTCTTCTCACCTCTCTCCCTCTCCTACTCCCCTCCTCCTCTCTCCCTCTCCTTTCCTCTCTCTTCCTCTCCTCCTCCTCTCTTCCTCTCTTCCCCTCCTCTCTTCCTCTCTCTCCTCCTCTTCTCTCCCTCTCCTCCTCTCCTACTCTCCCTCCTCTCTTCCTCTTCCCTTCTCTTTCTCCTCATCTCTCTCCCTCTCTTTCTCTCTTCCTCTCCTACTCTCTCTCCCTCTCCTCTTCTCTTTTCCTTTCTCTTCCTCTCCATCTCTCTCCCCCTCTTCCTCCTCTCCTCCTCATATTAAATACATTAATGTTTCTCCTGAACTCTGCTTCTTTATACTCGTCATTACATCATTTCTAAGTCCTCCTCTCTTTTTTTTTGCTTTTCTTTTTCTTTTTCAAACCTCTCCAGGAACAAACGGAGGAGTCACTCCCGTGGGATTGGTCGCCAGCTTCCTGGGCGGCTTAGCGGTGGGTGCCGTTTACTTCTTGACGCAGCTCCTCCTGGTGGGAGACCTGCACCTGGCCGACCCTCAGTGGCCCATCATGCTGTACGGAGGAGTAGCAGGTCTGCTGGGATCCATGCTGGACTCGTTCCTCGGAGCTCACCTGCAGTACTCAGGTAGGACAGGAAGTAATAATACACATAAACACTGCTGACATGATGATGTTAGATTAGATGTAATGTTTAGAACAATTGTTTTCCATTAACTTTATTTAATATAAAAGTTATAATAATGTAAGTTCATAACAAACTAGTTGATATGGTGTTTTATTGAGAATTTCTCCTCTCTTCTCCCTCTCCATCTCTCTCCCTCTCTCTCTCTTCCTCTCTTCCTCTTTCACTCTTTCCCTCTCTCCCTCCTCTCTTCCTCTCCTCCTCTCCTCTCCTCTCTCTTCCTGTCTTTCCTCCTCTCTTCCTCTCTCACTCTCATCCTCTCTTCCTCTCCCTCTCTTCATCTCTCCTGCACTCCTCCTCTCTCCTCCCGTCTTCCTCTCTCCTCCTTTCCTCCTCTCTTCCTCTCTTCCTCTCTCTCCCCCTCTCTCCTCCTCTCTTCCTGTCTCCCTCTCCTCCTCTCCTCCTCTCTTCCTCCCCTCTCCTCCTCTCTCTCTTCCTCTTCTCCTCTCCTCCTCTCTCACTCTCTCCATCTCCTCCTCTCATCCTCTCTTCCTCCCCTCTCCTCCTCTCTCTCTTCCTTTCCTCCTCTCTTCCTCCTCCTCCTCTCCTCCTCTCCTCCTCTCTCACTCTCTCCCTCTCCTCCTCTCTTCCTCCCCTCTCCTCCTCCCTCTCTTCCTCTCCTCCTCTCTTCCTCCTCTCTCCCTCTCCTCCTCCTCTCTCCCTCTCCTCCTCCTCCTCTCTCCCTCTCCTCCTCTCTACCTCTTCCTCTCTCTTCCTGTCTCTTCCTCTCGCTCCCTCTCCTCCTCCTCTCCCTCTCTTCCTCCTCTCTCCATCTCTTTTTCTCTCCTCCTCTCTTCCACTCTCCTCCTCTCCTCCTCTTCCTGTCTCTTCCTCTCCTCCTCTCCCTCTCCTCCTCTCTCTCTCCTCCTCTCTCCCTCTCTCCTATCTTCCCTCTCTTCCAGGCTTTGACGCCAGCATCGGTAAGGTTGTGGGTTACGAGTCGGCCACCACTCGGAGGATTTGTGGGAAACCGATTCTGGACAATAACGCCGTGAACCTTTTCTCCTCCGTCCTCGTGGCGCTGATCCTGCCGGGGCTCGCCTGGGGAATGTGGCCTCGATAAGATCATCACTCAGTCACTCAGGATGAAAGATTTAAAAAGAAAAGAAAAGAAAAGAAAAGGTATTATTTGGTCACAGAAGCATGATGAAAGTAAAAACACACCTGACTCTGAACATGATCCTCAGTTCAATGTGTTTGAAAGAAAAAAGAAAGAAAAGAAAAGAAGAGTAAAAAAAATAAATGCTGACTGATGAAAGCGAGTGTTTCATTGCTCTGATTCAGGGGCGTCAAACATGAGGCTCGTGGGCCAGAACCGGCCCGCCAAGGGGTCCAATCCGGCCCTCTTTTATTCATGTCTTTTCTTTCCTTCCTTCCCCCGTTCTTTCTCCCTTCCTTCTTTCTTTCCTTCCTCCCCCCTTTCTTTCTCCCTTCCATCTTTCCTTCATGTCTTCTTTTCCTTCCTTCCTTCCTTCCTTCCTTCCTCCCTCCTTTCTTCCTTCTTTCCTTCCTTCCTTTCCCCCTCCTTTCTTTCTTTCTCCCTTACATCTTTCCTTCATGTCTTCTTTTCCTTCCTTCCTTCCTTCCTCCCTCCTTTCTTCCTTCTTTCCTTCCTTCCTTCTTTCCTTCCTCCCTCCTTTCTTTCTCCCTTCCATCTTTCCTTCATGTCTTCTTTTCTTTCCTTCCTTCCTCCCTCCTATCTTCCTTCTTTCCTTCCTTCCTTTCCCCCTCCCTTCTCTCTTTCTCCCTTACATCTTTCCTTCATGTCTTCTTTTCCTTCCTTCCTTCCTTCCTTCCTCCCTCCCTCCTTTCTTCCTTCTTTCCTCCCTCCCTCCTTTCTTTCTCCCATCCATCTTTCCTTGCTGTCTTCTCTTCCTTCTTTCCCTCCCATCTATCCTTCTTTCACTCCTTCCTTCCATCTTTCTTTCCTGTCATCTCTCCCTTTTATTCCTTTCTTCCTTTTCTTCCATCATAATAATAATAATAAATGAGGGTCAACGTGCCAAAATATGACAATCCTGTGAAAGTTTAGATACATTTTCTATCTGCAGAAGTGAGAGTGTTTTACAATTTAAAATTAGATTTAGAATCAAACATTATTCGGCAGTTTTAGCTGAAAGATATCTGCAAAAATATGGTTTTTTGTGTCACAACCTGACTCTAAAAGTTACGACTAAATACGGAGAACACACGACTTTTTAAACTAGAAAAAATGGATTTATTCTAATTAAACTAACTTAAATCTGTCAGTTCATCCATAATGTTTGTTGTGTTTGAGTGAAAACAGATGCACATCGATCAGATATTAAAACTCATCACATATCAACGCTGACCCTCGACGTCACACACACACAGAAATAAAGTAAAACATGTATTTAATATACTGGATTTAAATAAAGAGCAATAAAATCTATAATATGTCATCTCACCTCATCTATCTAACCCTTATTTATCACGGACCCTTATATCTCTATAATGGAGTTGAAATATTTTGTACACACATCTGCACACACCTACACACACTTACACACAACTACACACATCTACACACACCTACACACTTACACACACAACTACACACACCTACACATATCTACACACAACTACACACATCTACACACACCTACACACCTACACACATTTACACACACACTTACACACATCTGCACACACCTACACACACTTACACACACAACTACACACACCTACACATATCTACACACAACTACACACATCTACACACACCTACACACCTACACACATTTACACACACACTTACACACATCTACACACACCTACACACAACTACACACACCTACACACACTTACACACATCTACACACACTTACACACATCTACACACACTTACACACTTACACACATCTACACACACCTACACACACTTACACACAACTACACACATCTACACACACACACACACACCTACACACCTACACACTTACACACACAACTACACACACCTACACACACTTACACACACCTACACACTTACACACACCTACACACACATCTACAAACATCTGAACACTACACACATCTACACTACACACACCTACACACATCTACACACACACCTACACACATCTACACACACCTACACACACATCTACACACACCTACACACATTTACACACACCTACACAAAAAACATGTACTTAATATGCTGGATTTAAATAAAGAGCAATAAAATCTATAATATTTAATCTGATTTTTTATTTAAAAATGATAAAAACATCAAATACAAGAAAAAATGTGAGTTTAAATAATCATAAATTCAACTTTCTATTTATAAAAGAAGGTTTTATTTCCTCTTTTGTAAGTTAAGTGAATATTAAATATATTAAATATGGTCACTAAAGAGTTTGGGACATTTTGGATAAACTATATAATGATGACTGTGTTTGTTTTATATGATCTCAGGTGTATTATCAGCAAATATCAGCAGCTGAAACTCAACAAATAAACATAAATAAAAAGGTAATCAGTGCATTGTGTGTTTTAAATGTAACTTCTACTTGTTTATTGTGATGTTGCAGTTTTTATGTTTAATTAAATGTGTGTCTTGTGTTTCCAGTCGAGTGTTTCTCACTTTCTCTGTTTATGTTTCTATCAACACTACGTTTAAAAAAAAAAAAGTCTTAAAATCATGTTTTTTGTGTCGCTGTCTGATGTTTTCCTGATTTTCAAATTAAAAGGTGTTTTTTTTTTTTTTCTTTTGTCAAATATTTGTGAATCAATGAAACCAGAGTTGAAGACTTTGCCGTGGATTTAAAATGACGACTTCATGGAGAATAAATCACCTTTTTTATTATTTTCAGTTATTTTAATAAAACATCTCTGAGGACGTTTTTCTATTTGATGTTTAATTTCAAAATAAGAGATTCATTATAAGAAATGTAGGATGAAGAGATTAAAAGTCAGGATGCTGTTTTTCTTTCTCTCCTTCCTCCTTTTCTTTCTTTTTTCTCTCCTCCAACTTCTTGTTCTTTCATTCTCTTCTTCCTCCTTTTCTTTCTTTCTCTTCTTCTTCTTTTTTTCTTTCCCTTATTCCTCCTTTTCTTTTTCTTTTTTTCGTTCTCTTCTTCCTCCTTTTCTTTCTTTCCCTTATTCCTCCTTTTCTTTATTTCTCTCCTCCAACTTCTTGCTTTTTCTTTCTTTCTTTCTCTTCCTCCTTTTCTTTTTCTCGTTTCTTTATTTCTCTCCTCCAACTTCTTGTTTTTTCTCTTCTTCCTCCTTTTCTTTTTCTTTCTTTCATTCTCCTTTTCTTTCTTTCTCTTCCTCCTTTTCTTTTTCTCTCCAACGTTTTTCTTTCCATCTTCCTCCTTTTCTTTCTTTCCCTTCTTCCTCATTTTTTCTCTTCTTCCTCCTTTTCTTTTTTTCTTTCTTTCTTTCTCTCCTCCAACTTCTTTCTTTCTCTTCTGCTTTTTCCCTCCTTTCTCTTCTTCCTTTCTTTCTCTTCACACATATGTTAACAAACCTGATGCTGCTTCTAAAACCATTTTAAACATTTTGATCTTATTTATATTTAACCACCTCTTATTTATCACTGACCCTCATATTTAGAATGGAGATGAAATATTTTGTACACACATCTGAACACTACACACATCTACACACATCTACACATATCTGAACACTACACACATCTACATACACTTACACACATCTGAACACTACACACATCTGAACACTACACACATCTACACACACCTACACACATCTACACACACACTTACACACATCTACACATAACTACACACAACTACACACATCTACACACAACTACACACATATCTGAACACTACACACATCTACATACACCTACACACATTTACACACACTGAACACTACACACACTTACACACATCTGAACACTACACACAGCTACACACACATCTACACTACACACAACTACACATATCTGAACACACCTACACACACACCTACACACACCTGAACACACCTACAGTACACACATCTGCACACAATTACACACATCTACACACACCGACACATATCTGAAAACACATCTACACACACCTACACATTCTGAACACACCTACACACACTTACACACATCTACTAACATCTGAACACACCTACACACATCTCATCTACACACAACTACACATGTCTACATATCTTGACGTCACCCATTGGTTTGTGGACTGCTGCTCGGAGGCCAATAGTTTCGGATCTGAGCAGCGCCATCTTGAAAATATCAGGTGCATGCTGGGTAAATAAAAACACGGATTCTACTTATATGGGCATCAGGAGGAGCATGAGGCGCCCTCCTGAACCTGTGAACCAATCAACCTGTCAATCACGACATAGCCACGCCCTAATGCATACCCTGCTTTATCGTCAAATATAAAATCAGGGAGGCCAAAATGTCCCAAATGAACATCATACTGCATTGAAGAAGGCTTTAAACTAGCGATTGAGACCATAAACACATTTTGAAAACGTTTACTGAGGTTAGAAATCAAGTGAGAAGTTGGTGAATTCTCCATTGACTTGTATAGAGACGGAAGTCCTTTTGACACCAAAACGGTCGCCCCCTGGTGGCCTTTTGATAGAATGCAGTTTTAAATTACTTCCACGTTGGCCTCATTTCAGAGGACCGGAACTCCCCGTCTGATAGAGATATAATGTCTGCTCAATTCCTAACATTTTTTAACCATATTGTTGTCCAACCCCTTGAATTAAAGCTGAAAGTCTGCA
Source organism: Scomber scombrus (assembly GCF_963691925.1). Lineage (NCBI taxonomy): Eukaryota > Metazoa > Chordata > Actinopteri > Scombriformes > Scombridae > Scomber > Scomber scombrus. Next base: position 21,308,379 of record NC_084991.1, read on the forward strand.
CTTCAATCACATCTTGATTGTTTCATTTCAAATCCATTGTGGTGGTCTAAAGAGCCAAAATTATGAAATCTGTGTCACTGTCCAAATATTTATGGACCTAACTGTACTTGATTCATTGAATAGTATGGAACTGAAAATGTCGTTTTCTTAGAGAATTGATTAAGTCCATAAAAGTAGCCTATAAATAACATTTGATTTTCACTAAGACTCCATCTTTTGACATAAACACTAGTCAGCTATTTGAGCAAATAGTTAAGCCCCAATAACTGCACTCAGAACAGAGATTACAGTTGTCATTTCTGTCTGTTATTTAACATATCATTTGTAAATGTTCCCCGATGTAATGTTGCTGATTTGATGGTTAACTACAGTGCAGTCAGAAAGTGTTAAAATAATGATCTCTTTACCCCGGCAAATTGGATGTGCTGTTGATGACTGAAGTTAAAATTTTGACTGTAGCTTCAGTAACTGACATCTACACCAGTCCTACAGGAAGCCCAATTAATACATCATTTTACCAACCATCAGCTAAAGTCCATTGAGTGATGCTTGTGATGCTCCTTCAGCATGTGAAAAACATCAGTTCCACTGAGTTCAGGTATTACGTTTTTGGCCATAAGTAATCAATGTGGTTTGATTACTCATTGGTTATTCTTTACATGTGCTTCTGCATTTTTATGTGCATGTTTGTTAGCAATAAAGTGAGAAGTTAGTTGTCGGGTAGGGGGCTTTATTAAGTTGTCTTCTAATGCTTAATACTGTTTAATTCCGAATGCACACAAAGGTAGTCAGTGCTTCTTCCCTGGTGTAATGTTGCGGATTTGATGGTTAACTACAGTGCAGTCAGATAGTGTTAAAATAATGATCTCTTTACCCCGGCAAATTGGATGTGCTGTTGATGACTGAAGTTAACTGACAGTTACTGACACCTACACACATCTACACATATCTGAACACACACTTACACACATCTGCACACTACACACACCTACACACATCTACACGTATCTGAACACACAACTACACACCTACACATATCTGAATACACACTTACACATCTGAACACAACTACACACATCTACACATATCTGAACACACAACTACACACTTACACACATCTACACACACTTACACACAACTACACACATCTACACACACACACACACACACCTACACAACTACACACACCTACACACACTTACACACACCTACACACTTACACACACATCTACAAACATCTGAACACTACACACATCTACACTACACACACCTACACACATCTACACACACATATACACACACCTACACATACCTACACACACTTATAATAATAATAATAATAATAAAATAAAGAGCAATAAAATCTATAATATTTAATCTGATTTATATTTAAAAAATGATAAAAATATCAAATACAAGCAGAAATGTGAGTTTAAATAACCATAAATTCAACTTTCTATTTATAAAAGAAGGTTTTATTTCCTCTTTTGTAAGTTAAGTGAATATTAAATATATTAAATATGGTCACTAAAGAGTTTGGGACATTTTGGATAAACTATTTAATGATGACTGTGTTTGTTTTACATGATCTCAGGTGTATTATCAGCAAATATCAGCAGCTGAAACTCAACAAATAAACATAAATAAAAAGGTAATCAGTGCATTGTGTGTTTTAAATGTAACTTCTACTTGTTTATTGTGATGTTGCAGTTTTTATGTTTAATTAAATGTGTGTCTTGTGTTTCCAGTCGAGTGTTTCTCACTTTCTCTGTTTATGTTTCTATCAACACTACGTTTAAAAAAAAAAAAGTCTTAAAATCATGTTTTTTGTGTCGCTGTCTGATGTTTTCCTGATTTTCAAATTAAAAGGTGTTTTTTTTTTTTTTCTTTTGTCAAATATTTGTGAATCAATGAAACCAGAGTTGAAGACTTTGCCGTGGATTTAAAATGACGACTTCATGGAGAATAAATCACCTTTTTATTATTTTCAGTTATTTTTATAAAACATCTCTGAGGACGTTTTTCTATTTGATGTTGAATTTCAAAATAAGAGATTCATTATAAGAAATGTAGGATGAAGAGATTAAAAGTCAGGATGCTGTTTTTCTTTCTCTCCTTCCTCCTTTTCTTTCTTTCTCTTCTTCCTCCTTTTCTTTTTCTCTTTTCTTTATTTCTCTCCTCCAACTTCTTGTTTGTTCTTTCTCTTCTTCCTCCTTTTCTTTTTCTTTTTTTCGTTCTCTTCTTCCTCCTTTTCTTTCTTTCTCTTCTTCCTCCTTTTTCTTTCTTTCTCTTCTTCCTCCTTTTCTTTTTCTTTTTTTCGTTCTCTTCTTCCTCCTTTTCTTTCTTTCTCTTCTTCCTCCTTTTTCTTTCTTCTTTCCCTTATTCCTCCTTTTCTTTATTTCTCTCCTCCAACTTCTTGTTTTTTCTTTCTTTCTTTCTCTTCCTCCTTTTCTTTTTCTCGTTTCTTTATTTCTCTCCTCCAACTTCTTGTTTTTTCTCTTCTTCCTCCTTTTCTTTTTCTTTCTTTCATTATCCTTTTCTTTCTTCCTTTTTCTTTCCATCTTCCTCCTTTTCTTTCTTTCTCTTCCTCCTTTTCTTTCTTTCTCTTCCTCCTTTTCTTTTTCTCTCCAACGTTTTTCTTTCCATCTTCCTCCTTTTCTTTCTTTCCCTTCTTCCTCATTTGTTCTCTTCTTCCTCCTTTTCTTTCTTCTTTCCCTTATTCCTCCTTTTCTTTATTTCTCTCCTCCAACTTCTTGTTTTTTCTCTTCTTCCTCCTTTTCTTTTTCTTTCTTTCATTCTCCTTTTCTTTCTTTCTCTTCCTCCTTTTCTTTCTTTCTCTTCCTCCTTTTATTTTTCTCTCCAACGTTTTTCTTTCCATCTTCCTCCTTTTCTTTCTTTCCCTTCTTCCTCATTTTTTCTCTTCTTCCTCCTTTTCTTTTTTTCTTTCTTTCTCTCCTCCAACTTCTTTCTTTCTCTTCTGCTTTTCCCCCCCTTTCTCTTCTTCCTTTCTTTCTCTTCACACATATGTTAACAAACCTGATGCTGCTTCTAAAACCATTTTAAACATTTTGATCTTATTTATATTTAACCACCTCTTATTTATCACTGACCCTCATATTTAGAATGGAGATGAAATATTTTGTACACACATCTGAACACTACACACATCTACACACACCTACACACATCTACACACACCTACACACAACTACACACATTTACACATAACTACACACAACTACACACATCTACACACACCTACACACATCTACACACATATCTACACACATCTGAACACTACACACATCTACATACACTTACACACATCTGAACACGACACACATCTACACACACCTACACATATCTACACACACACTTACACACTTTTACACACATCTACACATAACTACACACATCTACACACAACTACACACATATCTGAACACTACACACATTTACACACACTGAACACTACACACACTTACACACATCTGAACACTACACACAGCTACACACACATCTACACTACACACAACTACACATATCTGAACACACCTACACACACACCTACACACACCTGAACACACCTACAGTACACACATCTGCACACAATTACACACATCTACACACACCGACACATATCTGAAAACACATCTACACACACCTACACATTCTGAACACACCTACACACATCTATACGTCTGAACACACCTACACACAACTACACACACTTACACACATCTACTAACATCTGAACACACCTACACACAACTACACACACTTACACACATCTACTAACATCTGAACACACCTACACATGTCTACATATCTTGACGTCACCCATTGGTTTGTGGACTGCTGCTCGGAGGCCAATAGTTTCGGATCTGAGCAGCGCCATCTTGAACATTTCAGGTGCATGCTGGGTAAATAAAAACAGGGATTCTACTTATATGGGCATCAGGAGGAGCATGAGGCGCCCTCCTGAACCTGTGAACCAATCAACCTGTCAGTCACGACGTAGCCACGCCCTAATGCATACCCTGCTTTATTGTCACATATAAAATCAGGGAGGCCAAAATGTCCCAAATGAACATCATACTGCATTGAAGAAGGCTTTAAACTAGCGATTGAGACCATAAACACATTTTGAAAACGTTTACTGAGGTTAGAAATCAAGTGAGAAGTTGGTGAATTCTCCAATGACTTGTATAGAGACGGAAGTCCTTTTGACACCAAAACGGTCGCCCCCTGGTGGCCTTTTGATAGAATGCAGTTTTAAGTTACTTCCACGTTGGCCTCATTTCAGAGGACCGGAACTCCCCGCCTGATAGAGATATAATGTCTGCTCAATTCCTAACATTTTTTAACCATATTGTTGTCCAACCCCTTGAATTAAAGCTGAAAGTCTGCGCTTCAATCAAATCTTGATTGTTTCATTTCAAATCCATTGTGGTGGTCTACAGAGCCAAAATTACGAAATCTGTGTCACTGTCCAAATATTTATGGACCTAACTGTACTTGATTCATTGAATAGTATGGAACTGAAAATGTCGTTTTCTTAGAGAATTGATTAAGTCCATAAAAGTAGCCTATAAATAACATTTGATTTTCACTAAGACTCCATCTTTTGACATAAACACTAGTCAGCTGTTTGAGCAAATAGTTAAGCCCCAATAACTGCACTCAGAACAGAGATTACAGTTGTCATTTCTGTCTGTTATTTAACATATCATTTGTAAATGTTCCCCGATGTAATGTTGCTGATTTGATGGTTAACTACAGTGCAGTCAGATAGTGTTAAAATAATGATCTCTTTACCCCGGCAAATTGGATGTGCTGTTGATGACTGAAGTTAACTGACAGTTACTGACACCTACACACATCTACACATATCTGAACACACACTTACACACATCTGCACACTACACACACCTACACACATCTACACGTATCTGAACACACAACTACACACTTACACATATCTGCACACACCTACACATATCTGAATACACACTTACACATCTGAACACAACTACACACATCTACACATATCTGAACACACACTTACACACATCTGCACACTACACACACCTACACACATCTACACGTATCTGAACACACAACTACACACTTACACACATCTGCACACACCTACACATATCTGAACACACACTTACACATCTGAACACAACTACACATATCTGCACACACTTACACACATCTGCACACACCTACACATATCTGAACACACACACACACACACACACACACACACACACACACACACACACACACACACACACACACACACACACACACACACACACACACACACACACACACACACACACACAGAGAGAGAGACAGAGGCGTGTTTCCAGAGGTATTACTGTTTTTATTTCAGAGTGTCTGAGAGAAAAGGCACTAAACCAAACCGGGAGAGTGACATTGACTTTGAATGACAGAGAGAGAGAGAGAGAGAGATGTAGAGGAGTGGAGTCAAGGTTTAAATTAACACTTATAAAGTTTACAGAACACCAAGCGCACACACACAAACACACACACACACACACACTCTCACACTCACACACTCAGCGTACCTATCTACAGATTTCCTGATTAAATACAGCAGGCTGAAACCAGCAGGAGCGATTTAAAAGGAAAATTCCCCCTCAGTTTATTATATGTCAGTTTAAACGTCACGTCAACGTCAGCATGTTTTCTGCAGCGTTTCGTGATAATGAATCAGTAACGTTAGTGTTTTTTTCTTTTAACCAAACCGAGAACATCCTGAAAAACATCCTGACAACAGAAAAAAAAACGTCATAAACCTCGTTAGAAATTATAAATAAATGTGATTTCTTCAAGCTGAAAGTACTTTTTTTTCACTTCTTCTGATTATCTTTGCATTCAACTGGACTTCATTAGATTGTTAAAAAAAAAAAAAAAGGAAAGAAAAATCACCCAAACGTCTTCAACATAAAGTTTAACATAAAGCTTATATATTTCATTTAGTAAATAAAAAAAGGGAAAATGATTGTTTGGTCATTTTAACGTGAGAGTTTTTTTTACTTTACAACATTACTGAATAATTATAGCTGCAGCAGCAGAGCAGCAGAGCCACTGTTAGGAGAAAAAACTATCAATACATGTTTTAATGTTATGACTTTGAAGAGTAAGTCGTCATTTCAAGAAAAAAAAAGTTGAAATTTGAGAAAATTAAGTCAATATTTTGAGATAAAATTACAATTTTAACAATAATATTTGAGAATTTTTAGCATAGTTTTGATAAAAAGTCAATATTTTGATTTAAAGTTGTAGTTTTGTGAGGAAAAGTTACAATTTCAACGATAAAATTTGAGGATTTTATTATAATTTTGAGGAATAAAGTCAATATTTTGAGAATAAGCTGCAACTTTGACAATAAAGGTTTCAAATATTTCACTGTAAAGTCAAAATCTGAGAAAAAATAAGTAAATATTTCAATGTAAAGTTCAATATTTTGATTGTAATTTCATAAAGAAAGTCAATATTTATAGAATAAAGTTATAATAGTGAAGGGAAAAAAATCTATATTTTTATAGAACAGTCAGTTTTATGATTAAATATAAAGTTGCATTTTCAAAAACTGGAGAATCGTGACAAATATGAGGAAAAAGTTAAATATTTTAAGCCAAAATTGGAGGAAAAGTTGTAATTTAATGATAACAAGTCTTGTTATGTTTCAATCTGTAAAATAAAAAGGTATAAAAAAACTTTATTCATAATTTATTTCAACTCTATTCTTGAAATATGAACATTTACTCTCAAATTCTGACTTTTTGTAGAATTTTGCCTTAAACTTTATATTTCTATGTGATATTTCTCAGTTGAAATTACAGTTTTTTCCTCCTACAGTTGCTCTGATTCTCTGTTGTTGTGATTTTATCCAGTAAAGTGTTTTTTTTTATTAGTAATAACTGAAGAATTTGACTTATTGCAGCCCTGCTACGCGCTAATTTAACTTAAGATTATTATTTTTGTGCGTTTCCTTTAGTAGAAAGTCAAAGATCCTCAGATGAGTTTTTATAAATGCAGACAAACTTCATACTTTAGTTTGTGAGCTCTGTTTTCCAGCAGGAGGAAGAAGAAGAGGAGGAGGAGTGTCACATCTTTTTTTTTTTATACAAGAAAATAAAGAAAAATAATAATCCTGGAATCAAAATGTCAAACAGAAACTCACCAAAAACTTCAGATCAGTAACAAAAAAACCAGACCAGCGATGTCACAGCCTGTCAGTCTTTTTAGTGTTATTCTCTCTCACACACACACACACACACACACAAAAACACACAGGAAAAGAGGAGGTGTTGATGATGAGGAGGAGGAGCAGGAACAGGAGGAAGGGTAGGGGGCGGGGCTTCAGGGGAGAGTCTGCTGTGATTGGAGGAAGGGGGCTGTCCGTCAGTCACAGCTGGTCTTTGTAGTAGCCGAGCTTGGCGAAGGACATTTCTCTACGGAGCTGCATCACCTCCCAGAACATCTGCTCCGCTGAAAACACACAAACACCAACACACATGTTTAAAATATCATGTTTAAGACCAGGTGGGGAGTTCAAGTCCTCTGAAATGATGCCAACGAGGAAGTAACTTAAAACTGCATTCTATCAAAAGGCCACCAGGGGGCGACCGTTTTGGTGTCAAAAGGACTTCCGTCTCTATACAAGTCAATGGAGAATTCACCAACTTCTCACTTGATTTCTAACCTCAGTAAACGTTTTCAAAATGTGTTTATGGTCTCAATCGCTAGTTTAAAGCCTTCTTCAATGCAGTGTGATGTTCATTTGGGACATTTTGGCCTCCCTGATTTTATATGTGACGATAAAGCAGGGTATGCATTAGGGCGTGGCTACGTCGTGATTGACAGGTTGATTGGTTCACAGGTTCAGGAGGGCGCCTCATGCTCCTCCTGATGCCCATATAAGTAGAATCCCTGTTTTTATTTTTCCCAGCATGCACCTGAAATTTTCGAGATGGCGCTGCTCAGATCCGATACTATTGGCCTCCGAGCAGCAGTCCACAAACCAATGGGTGACGTCACGGATGTTACGTCCATTTCTTATATACAGTCTATGATCCGAACGAGTGCCTTTAGGCTACCGTAATTACCGTAGTAGCAGCACAACTAAACTTGCTCAAATTTAGTTGATTTCTTCGTTTTCTTTGATTTTTGTGGCGGTTTTAAATGATGTCTTTATCTGCTGAAATATGATCGGGACTCTGCACAGGTTGTTTTATTTTGTCATTTGGAAGTTTTATTATGCTGATTCTGTGTCTGACTTCCTGTCTGGTGCAATCTGTTCTGTTGAGCTTGAAGCAATTTAGAAACGGCCCCGTCAAAAATAGAACTGCTGCGGATTCAGATGGGGTCAAACTCATTGATTAGAGTAGCAGCGATCAGCTCCGGTGACAGCGGCGTAGCCATTCTGCACCACTGACGGACCCGGTGGAAATCAGCCTTCAGTGACACCTCACTGAAGGCTGAAAGTCTGTCTTCATTCACCCCCCTCAACCTCTGTGTGGTTCGCCTTTAATAAGGAACAAAGGAAACGAGCGTGTTTATAACTCACCATCCTGCTGTTTGACCAGCCCTTGGTGGATGTAGCGAATGTAGGTGAAGAAATTACACACTGCTGTGATCTGAAACAGACAGAGACAGACATGAATGTTACAAACTATTTAACAGTTTATGAGGTTTTTGTTGATCACTACATGAAGCTCCAAAGAGCTCATCACTTGACATCTGCTGGTGTTAATATAATGTTCTCAAGAAGTAGGCAGAAGGAGGATCTGCTTAACATTTCTTCTTCATATCAAGTGATATCTGACACATTTACAGTCATTTTAGCATCAGATTCCCTCTTAGTGTTTCCCTGTTGAGCTGTGGTGGAAGTATAGTAACAAAAAGACTTTGCTACTAAAAACACTGTAACGTTGAAACATAGAAGATGAAGATTTGACTCATTTTCCTCTCCTCTTTCTTTCTTCTTGTTCTGTCTTTCTCCTCCCTTTTTTTCCCTTAATTTTACTTTCATTTTTCTTCATTTCTTTTTTCCCCTTTCTTTCTTCATCTTCTTCCCTCGTTTTCTTCCCTCATTTTCTTTCTTTCTTTCTTTCTTTCTGTCTCTTTAGCGTCCTCCTTTTTCTTTTCCTTTCTTCCTCTTGTTTTTCCTTCTTCCTCTTCTTCTTCATCTTCTCCCCCCTCCTGCTTGTTCTTTCTTCCCCTTCCTTCTTTCTTTGTTTCTTTCCTCATTTCTTCCTCCTTGCTCTCTTTCTTTCCTCTTCCTGTTTGTTTCTTTCTTTCTTTCATTCAGACGGCTGAAGCTTCAGATCAACTTTTAAATACATTTTTGTTGTTTTAAGACAGACTTGAAAAAAGTGTGAAACTGTCCTGCAGGTGTCGCAATGAGAAACAAGACTGTGGACTCCTGAGGTTGTGTATGTGTATGTGTATGTGTGTGTGTGTGTGTGTGTGTGTGTGTGTGTGTGTGTGTGTGTGTGTGTGTGTGTGTGTGTGTGTGTGTGTGTGTGTGTTCGTGTTCATACTCACTCTATATCTACAGTAAGGAGACACGTAGTAATAGTTGGACGAATCTCCGAACTTGATTCTGTGCTTACAGGTTTTGGTCTGACCGCTCAGGGCACATTTTCTATCAGAGGGAGAGAGAGAGAAAAAAAGGAGGAGGGACGGAGAGAGAAAAAGGAGAGAGAGAGGAAGAGAGAGAGAGAGAGACAGAGTGAGAAAGGAGGAGGGAGGGGGGAGAGAGAGAGAAATAGACAGAAAGAGGGAGAGAGAGAGAAAGAGAGAGTAAGAAGGAGGGAGGGGGAGAGAGAGAGACAGAAAAAGGGAGAGAAAGAGAGAGAGGAGAGAGCGAAAGAAGGAGAGAGAGAGAGAGAGAGAGAGAGAGAGAGAGAGAGAGAGAGAGAGAGAGGTGAAGTTATTTAAAGGTTTTTGTTTTGTTTCAACAGGAGGAAAACTTTAATTTTATCCAAAAACGAACAAACTTAAAAGCTAGAGGACTAAAACTCAGACTGGAGGACATGAGGAAGGAACTAGAGCAGGGCTGCACGATATGGACACATCATCGTATCTCCATATCGATACGACGATGATTTCATGCTTGTTTGAAATTTAAAGTGAAAATGAAGCATTCTTCTTAAACACATGTACATCTTTAAGTCAAATGCATCGTTGTGGTGAGAGCTAAATTAAGGTTATAGCTATAAAAAAAAATGTCCTTTAAGCTCATATTGGACTTATTAACCCTCCTGTCGTCCTCCCGGGTCAAATTGACCCCGCCTCTTTTGACTGTTCCCCTTCGTTCTCCACCTCCTTCCCTCTTTCTTTGCTCCTTCCTTCCTTCCTTCCTTCCTCCCTCCCTCCTTACTCCTTTCTTTCCTCCTTTTCTTCCTTCCTTCTCTTTCCTCCATTCCTCTTTTCCTCCCTTCCTCTTTTCCTCCCTCCCTCCTTCCTTCCTCTTTTCCTCCATCCCTCCTTACTCCTTTCCTACCTTCTTTCCTTCCACCCTTCCTTCTCTCCTTACTTCCTTCCTCTTTTCTTCCCTCCCTCCTTACTGCCTTCTTTCCTTCCTTCCTTCCTCTTTTCCTCATCCCTCCTTACTCCTTTCCTTCCTTATTTCCTCCCTTCCTCCTTTCCTTTCCTTCCTTCCCTCTTTTCCTCCATGACTCCTTACTCCTTTCCTTTCCTTCCTTCCTTCCTCCTGTCCTTTCTTGACCTGAGGACAACAGGAGGGTTAAACCAAACAAATCTTTTTCTACATTGTGTTTACTGATCAATAAAATACTTTATTTGATTTACCTTTTGTCATTTATTTATTTATTTCTACCATGACCTGAAAAGTGAGGTTATTATAATTTATATGTGAAATATGGCCAAACCGACTGTGTGTAGTTGTTTTATGTTGCAGGTTGCTGTTTTTCTTT